>NW_025999454.1:0-128720 GCF_019419815.1 Pyrus x bretschneideri
CATTGAGTGATATACATGTCCTGTGTTTGGGGTTTTGTGTTGATAGTGGGTGTCGGTTTTTGTGAAATGATTAAAATTGGGAAACAATTTTCACACCCTCGTATCCTTCTGCGCAGCCGGTTTATTTATGTCCATTGATTCTACGGTTAGAAATAAACATAGTTGTGTAACGGAAGAAAAATTGTATGTGAAAATCACTTCTGTTAAACTTTATAGATGAATTGTTTGTCTTGGTATTGAACTCCTAATCAAATTTTTATTGTGGTTTCTGCATAAAGTTTTCAATTTTTAGGATAATTTTGTTCCCGAAGCAATGGTACCTGAATTCTAGCTTAATCAGAGCTTTAGTTCCTAAACTAACAATCCGTGAGGTAATGTGAAGCAATGATTCGTTTTGCTAACTATGTTAGTTCTAACGGAGTTAGCCAAAATGATCATCGTTTCACATTATAATAAGTTCAGGAATCAATACTCATGAGTTTTTAGTTTGGGGACTATTGCTTCAATTTTTTCCTATTGAGTACCTTCATTAGTTCATTTAAGAAGTTTTTATTTTTTTATTAAGTGGAAATGATATTTTAATAGGAACTTAGAAGGAATGTACTCAAGATCTTGTAGGAAAACATCCTGAACAATATTTGGAGGGTCCTCGTCTCAAAGTACATTTTTTCAACGAGCACCCTTCTGATATCGTTTAGGGTGTTAAGGCTACTCCGTTGCAATGACGTGACACATGGGCAAATTCCACCTCCTGCATACGGAAAACCCAAACTTTTCTTGCACATGAGCTGCTGAATACTTCAGATTTAATTATGGGACCTCTATATATCTTCCTATTAAACGTTTCCTAATTGATTCCGCATATCCGGTGACTCCTAACATATGAGAAAAACGTTCAAGGTACATGTACACAAGTATTTATCAAATATAGCAAAAAATCGACTTGTAATTTTAAAAATATCTTTTTTTATAAAAAAATATCATATGTAGTCAAAAAGTCATTTCAATTGACACAAATATCCTTTAGTATAAAAGCAATGTTTTGGCTATATATGAGTCTTCTGTTGTAAATGACTTCATTGATATTTGCGTATTTTTACGGAAATAGAATAGTTTGATTTCTTCTTGTTTTGATATACATTTCGTCACACCAGTAAAAAAAAAGTAAAATAAAATACGAGACAAGCAAACAAAAAACAGCAACGGAAAGGCAGGTTACGTTTATCCCTATATGTTGTAAACAACCGATTAATTTAAGGAGTCATATTTCTACATGCGGTATGAACTCTACAACCAAACTATCGCAACCACAATCGGGTTCATTTAACTCTATATACTGTCTCGTATCTCTTTTGCAGAGTGAGGACTGATATTGAAAAACATTTCCTTTGTTTAGTAATCATGAATAATGATATTGTACATAACTTTTGTGTGAATCGCTTTCCATATTTATGAATGAAGCTTTTATATGTAAACGTGTGAAAAACGCAAATAGGATCTCAACCAAATTGCTTCTTGTAGATCCGTTCTTGCAACGCATAGCGCGGTTCTTATTGATTTGTTGCTATGGTTTTGGTTTGCTTATTTGCTACTGGGAATCATATCGACGAATGCCCTAGTTGTCTTGTATACAATAGAGGATTTAGCCTGATACGTAGTATTATGTCTATTTCCTTTGTTCCGGGTTTTTGTGCAGATGGTAGGAGTGACTTTGTGTGAAATGGTTGTACTTGTTTAAATATGAAATTTTCCTTTCATCTGTGTTTAAGTTATCTCAGACTTTGGTGATATTTGGCTATCACCCCAAACCTCTTACAACATTAGTCAGACGTTGAAGTGTCATTGAACTGGTTCAAACCAATATGAATTTATGGGACTCATGGAGTTACGTAACGGAGGAAATCTTAATCTGGTGTATGACCTCTAGATCGGCCACACACGCAAATCCCCCTTCCAATTTTGCATCACCAAGGCCCACTCTCGTAGAAAAAGTGTGAAGTGTCGTAGGCCAAACACAAGAATCTCTATCGCTTACAAAGTAAGCCTACTTTCTTTGTCCTAATTGTGTGAAAATTGCATTATTCCAACTTGGAACCTACCACTCTTATTCCTTAAAGACTTAAAAAGTAAACTGTATGGTTTTTCCTCTATTTTAGGTCATGTGTCAATGAGTAACCCACCATTTAGACAACCCTTTTTCTAATTGTTACATTTTTTTCGCTAATTGTAAATGAATGTCTCACTCCATAACTTCAAGACCGTTCTTCAAATCAACGTAACACATCAATCAAGATCCTCATATATATAAATAGTTGATTTTTCAAAATTGTTGAAATTTGATTAGTTCAACTTTCTCATCTTTGAAAATTTCTATGGAAGAATAATCCTCCGGATGCCAAAAAATCTTTTGGTATAGCCAACTAATACGACAATCTTCATTCCTAACTTATATTGTATGCGTGTTGACTGTTGAGTATCTCACATCCAACCAAATTGCTTCTCGTAGTTGTAAATCCGTTCTTGCGACGCATAGTGCGGTTCTTATTGATTTGTTGCTGTGGTTTTGGTTTGCTTATTTGCTACTGGGAATCATGTCGACGAATTCCCTAGTTGTCTTGTATACAATAACACTATGTTTGGAGGAACAAATTTAAGATTCTTATAAGGAATTTTAAAATGACGGAAATTGAAATGACTGGATTTTATTTTCTAGAATTTGGGAATTTTCTTGTTGGTTAACCTAAAAGAAGAATGAAATTGAATACAAAATTTTTTATTTTTAAACTCTCAATCATAGAAATTGAGAAATGATACTTATTTACATGGAATTTAAACTTGGGAATTGGAGGTCCCAAATTCAAGTTTTTTTTTCTTTTCCAATTGGAAATTCTAAATTTCTATGTTTATGAATCCAAACAAGAGAATTGTTGTATGTCAATTTATAAATTCTTAATTTTACCCAAATTCCAAGTTTATTTCACTCATCCAAACATAGTGTAAAGGATTTAGCCTGATACATAGTATTATATATATTTCCTCTGTTCCGGGTTTTTGTGCAGATGGTAGGATTGACTCTGTGAAATGGTTGTATTTATTTAAATATGAAAAACTTCTTTAATATGTGTTTAAGTTATCTCATACTATGGTGATATTTGGATGTCGCCCCAAACCTCTTACAACATTAGTCAGACATTGAAGTGTCATTGAACCGGTTCAAACCAATATGAATTTATGGGACTCATGGAGTTACATAACGGAGGAAATCTTAATCTGGTGTATGACCTCTAGATCGGCCACACACACAAATCCCCCTTGTAATTTTATATCACCAAGGCCCACTCTCGTAGAAAATGTGTGGGGTGTAAGTCATACGCAAGAATCTCTATCGCTTACAAAGTAAGACTTCTTTCTTTGTCCTGACTGTGTGAAAATTGCATTATTCTAACTTGGAACATGCCACTCTTGTTCCTTAAAGACTTAAATTGTATGATTTTTCCTCTATTTTAGGTCATGTGTCAATGAGTACCCCACCATTTAGACAACCATTTTTCTAATTATTACATTTTTTTGCTAATTTTAAATGAATGTCACTCTCCATAACTTCAAGACCGTTCTTCAAATCAACGTAGCACATCAATCAGGTTCCTCATATATGTAAATAGTTGATTTTTCAAACTTGTTGAAATTTGATTTTCTCATCTTTGGAAATTTCCAAGGAAGAATAATCCTCCGGATGCCAAAAAATCTTTTGGTATAGCTAACTGATATGACAGTCTTCATTCCTAACTTATATTGTATTGTATGTGTGTTGACTGTTGGGTATCCCAGATCCATGAAGTTTCTTGATTCACCAAGCACCCATTCACGTCCAACTACATCCCAAACTACTGTGTTTAGTTTATGATTCATATTGTTTCATCTGACTAACATTCGAAACAGGGCCGGCCCTGAGAATTTGGGGGCCCTAGGCGAGCCTTCGAAGTGGGGCCCTAAAATTCTCTAATCTTTGGTTCTTTGTATATTGATTTGTATAAAAAAAATCGCTAAATACATAAAAAGTTCTATTTTCACATCAAATATCATTAAAAATTAATATTAAAAAAAAAAGATAAATATACTAACATTACATGATTCACGTTTTTAGACACAAATGTACTAAATGTTTGCAGTCAAGAGTTTAAGATTGAGAGTGAAGAATAATAAAACTTGGTAATTAAGAGAGTAAATAACAATAAAACTTGATTGATGAGTATAATAAATTCAACGCCAATTGTTTCTCTTGTGTTTTTTTTTTTCTTTTAAAATCAACATCACACTAACGAATTGAATATTAAAATAATCCATTGAATAAAAAGAAAAATATAAAATTCAAAGTTTTGATTACCTTAAAGTACAATCTTTAAGACCATATGATAGTTGGTTTAAACATTCAATAGAAATGGAGAGAATGGGAAGTTAGTTAACTTTATATGCATTTGGACAGATGGATTGGCAGTAAATTTGAAAAAGAAGAAAAATCAAGAAAAATCTAGTGACTAAAAAAGGCAGCTTGGTGTTTCAAACTCAACACCCCAAAGAAAAATGAAGCCAACATTTCCATTGCACTAACAAATAAATTATGATTTTTTTTATTTATATGTTAATTACAGGATATAAAATTTTTATTGGGGCCCTTCCGAAGTGGGGGCCCTAGGCGGGTGCCTACTTGGGCTACCTCAGGGCCCGCCCTGGGAGGAGGATCCCTTTACTACCATTTGTACCAATATTCAAATTAATGCAATATACAAACTAACTTTTGGTGAAAAAAGAAAATTTTACATATATTTTTCATTAATTTTTTAATGTAGTGTACTATATACTTAGCCACTAAGTCTAATTATCTTAGTTTAATTATATAAGATTATATCTTACAAGGTAATTCTTATTAGCACTTTAAAAATCTTATTTGAACTCTAAACTTTCTATAATTAGAAAGACAATACATATGTGAGGAGTTGAAAATGTGATTTTTTGAGTGCTAATAACAATTCCCATCTTACAATTCATAAGCCATCTCTTTTTCTTACACTCTTTTTCTAATCACTTCTCGGACATATTTGTTTCAAGTTTGCCGTCGTTTAAATTTTAATACGTATTTTTTTTGGGTAAACAAATGGGGCTAACACCTAACAAAGAGAAACTAAAGCAAAACATCACAAGGTATAGAGATTTTAACAACATCTGACACCAAGAGATGACAAGAGGCAGGAGTTTAAGCGAAATAAACTGGACCAAGAGAATTCAAGTTAGCTTATTCCTCAACCACAAAATGCATCTCATCATAAATATGACCAAGTTCACAATTCGAATCTTTGTTTAACAGCTCACGGCAAGCCTCCAATTCACCAAGAGGATGGTTCTCACTCACACCTTGAAGAACTACATGGCCAATGAGAACAAAATTAGATTCCAATTTTACATGTATTTGTTTAATAATGAAAATTTTTGGCTCACCATGTGAAAATTTTCTTAGGTTAGCTGATAATGTGAAATTTTTTTTTTGTATGTTTCTTTATTTATAAAAATTTAAATCTTTAAGCTAGCACATTCGGTAAAGGCTCCGTCCTTGTTCACCATCACGTGACATTTCTTATCCAAAACTACATTGTTATGTGTAATGTATTATTAAATATGAATGTCACGTGATAATAACCGGTTATTAAAAAATATATAAAAAAATTAAAATAAAAACAAATTGTGCTGACCGTGCCGCATACGCTTAGGCAAGTGGTTCTATTATTTTCCTTGAACTAGCCATCAAATTTGAGTCTACTAGAAATTGAGTTATTTATTTGAATAAAAGGAAGAAGGGGTTGACTGATTTATTTTTTATTTATTTTTTGTTGACATGCATACTGTAAGGGGTCATTTTGATGGGAAACTTGGATGGGATAGTGATGGTAGCACCTCTTGCAGGTCAATGGTAGAGTGCACTTCACTTGGACTTCTTGAATCGTTCAACTAATAAAACACGTTGAAGCGAAAGCTCATGGAAAGTTAGGGAAGTCCTACTTTGAAGAAAATTCTTTGGTTTCCTTCTTTTTTTTTTTTTTTTTTAATAATAAAAAATTTTTATTAGCATTTTAAAATTTTAATTGTACACTTTTCATAACAGGATTATTTCTTTTTATAAGAAACTATTGTTGTTACTCTAATTCAGCAATAGCTTCTAACTCAATGTTTAGATTTCTTGCAGGCGGAGTTGTAATAGCTTCTAATTGAATGATAGGGCATGTAATCATCACTTCTCTTGGCATTGAGCGAAAGAAACATTCGGGACAAATATTGGGATGATATATGGACTGTCTGCTTTTAGCACCAATAATTTGAAACATATTCGTCTGTTCCTACAACACTCGGGTGACTAATGTTATAACACTGTTTAGATGAATAATGTTATTAAAGATATAACTAGATGAAACGACAAATTTGCTCATGGGGTCCAATAATTCCATAGACACAACAAGATATAACTAAATGAAACAATAAATTTGCTTATGGCTAGGTTCAATATAGAAGAAGAACTTATATGGAACGAGTTCACTATCATTTGCAGAGCCACATAAAAAGTACCATGGCTTAAAGCCTATGTAGCTTTTAGTGTAAAAAAATAATTTTGCATGTAATTTTCATTAATTTTCAAATGTTGCGCACAATATGTACTTGGCCACTAAGCCTAATTATTTAGTTTAATTATATATAAGATTATATATTACAATTCATTAACCATCTCTATTTCTTACACCCTTTTTCTCATCACTTCGTGTACATATTTGTATCAAGTTTGGCCCTTGTTTAAATTTTAGCATGTATTTGTTTTTTGGTAAGCAAACGAGGTTAAACACCCATAAGAGAAAACTAAAGCAACCCATCACAAAGTCTAGATATTCCAACAATGTCCGACCCTAAGATATGTCGACAAGAGGCAGGAGCTTGTTCGAATAAACTGGACCAAGAAAATATGACAAACTCAAGTTAATTAGTTTGTTCATCAACCACAAAATTCAATTCATGATAAACATGATAGAGTTCACAATTTCACTCTCTCTCTAACAACTCATGACAAGCCTGTACTAATTCACCAAGAGGATGGTTTTCACTCGCACCTTGCAGAATCACATGAACAAGGAGAGCAGAATCAAATTACAATTTTAGCATGTATTTGTTTAATAATGGAAAATTTCTAGCATGCCCTGTGAAAACTTTCTTAGGCTGAAAAATATTGTATATTTCTTCGTTTATAAAAATTTAAATCTTTAAGTTAGTTCATCCGGTGAAAATTTAAATATTTATGTTTACATTTATGGTCAATTAGGCTATTTGCTTCTTGTGTAGGAGAAGTTTAACAGGGATAGTACGTGCCACTTTCACATGAGGATGTATCAAACATGTAACCCTTTCACATGATAATGACCGGTTATTAAAAAAAAATATATATAAAAAAAAGTGCTGACCGTGCCGCAAACGCTTGGGCAAGTGGTTCTATTATTTGCCTCGAACTAGCCATGAAATTCGAGTCTACTAGAAATTGAGTTATTTATTTGAATAAATTGAGTAATTGATTGGAACAATTTTTCATTCTCAACAATTCATGAAAGAATAAATTGAGAAAACACTTATGAATATATTGACTACAAGAAAGACCTCACGATAGTCAATATGGAACCCCACCACCAATCAATGATGGTGTTCTTGGACAAATCATTACTCTAGATGGTGAAGATGTAATTGAATGTGAACTGATATTGGATTATTTCCACCGAAAAATATAAAAAAATTGCAAAAAAATTGAATAATTGTACAATATTTACCTTATGTAACACGGTCACTTTGTTTTCAATTGTGCGACTTGGCTCATGAGTGTCATGAGTTGGTGTTGACTGACTAATAAAGTCTCATTTTCACAAGTTCTTTTTGTGTGGCTTTCATGTCCATATTAGTAACATGCATATGGTCTGTGCGAAAAGTCTGTGCGAAACCCATTTTTCTAGCTACTTTCCACCCTGAGTTGTCAGCACTGGTGGCTCTTCCTAGGTTCCTTTGTCCTATTTTTTCTTTTATGGCTATCATGATAAATGATAATAATATTTAAGGTTGTCCACCGTACATAAACATTACCGTTAAATCACTTTAATATTTTATAATTTTTTAATAAAAATAATAAGATAAAAAGTAAGCGTATGAGAAAAGAAGAAAGAAGAGAATATGAATGAGAAGAGAGAGAATCCCACTTTGTATGTTCTGGCGGCCAACTATGGAGACCTTTCACACCATGTTTTAGGTGTCGGCTAACTATGGAGGTCATTCACACCCTAAGTTCCAGGACAACCAGCTATGGAGGACCTTCACTCCATGTTCCAAGTGTTAGCCATGTATGGAGGTGCGCCACCCCATGCTCCAAGTGTCAGCAATCTATGGAGGCCCTTCACTCTATAATTTCAGGTTTTAACCAGCTTTGGTGCGTCCAGTCTGGCAGAATTACGTATTAACCATTTGTACTATCTGTAGCCACGTTAAAAGCTACCACAGGCTAAATGTTGAATGAAAAGAAATCACACGATTTGATTGAGAGTGATTGTAGTTTATGAAATTATCAATTTTTGGGATAAAGTGATTGTGGAATGTAAATGTAATTAGCTTTATTATAGGTTCTATTTACTTAGAATAGCACATAGGTTTTGTATAAGATCTTACGTTGTGGGAAAGGAATCATTTTCGAATCCCTTCTTTTTAATCCACCAAATCAAAAGACTCGTATTGTTGAAATTTGATCAAACGACTACAAATAAGGGTCTACTTTAAAAGTTATAATAACTTAGGCCGTTAAATCAAGTTTCAACGATATGACCTTAATTTAGTGGATTAGAAGGAAGGGATCCAGAGAGGATCCCTTTCCTATCATTTGTACCAATATTCAAATTAATGCAATATACAAATTAACTTTTGGTGAAAAAAGAAAATTTTACATATATTTTTCATTAATTTTTTCTTGTAGTGTACTATATACTTAGCCACTAAGTCTAATTATCTTAGTTTAATTATATAAGATTATATCTTACAATGTCATTCTTATTAGCACTTTAAAAATCTTATTTTGAACTCTAAACTGTCTATAATTAGAAAGAAAATACATATGTGGGGAGTGTAGAATGAGATTTTTGAGTGCTAATAACAATTCTCATCTTACAATTCATAAGCCATCTCTTTTTCTTACACTCTTTTTCTAATTACTTCTCGGACATATTTGTTTCAAGTTTGGCATCGTTTAAATTTTAATACGTATTTTTCTTGGTAAACAAATGGGGCTAACACCTAACAAAGGGAAACTAAAGCAAAACATCACAATATATAAAGATTTTAGCAACAATTGACACCAAGAGATGACAAGAGGTAGGAGTTTGAGCGAAATAAACTAGACCAAGAGAATTCAAGTTAGCTAATTCCTCAACCACAAAATGCCTCTCATCGTAAATATGACCAAGTTCACAATTCCAATCTTTGTTTAATAGCTCACGGCAAGCCTCCAATTCACCAAGAGGATAGTTCTCACTCACACCTTGGAGAACTATATGGCCAATGAGAACAAAATTAGATTCTAATTTTACATGTATTTGTTTAATAATGAAAATTTTTGGCTCACCATGTGAAAATTTTCTTAGGTTAGCTGATAATGTGAAAAAAAATATTGTATGTTTCTTCATTTATAATAATTTAAATCTTTAAGCTAGCACACTCGATAAAGGCTTCATCCTTGTTCACCATCACGTGACATTTCTTGTCCAATACTGCATTATTATGCGTAAAGCATTCTTCATATGATAATGTATTATTAAATATGAATGCCGCGTGATAATGACAGGTTATTAAAAAAAATTAAAAAACTTAAAAAAAAAAATGCGCTGACCGTGCCGCATACGCTTAGGCAAGTGGTTCTATTATTTGCCTTGAACTAGCCATCAAATTCAAGTCTACTAGAAATTGAGTTGCTATTTTTAAAATGACCTCAATGCCCATGGTCAATCTCCATGTTCAACGATGTGTTGTGAGGAAGTTGTCCTCCAGTCGCGTATGAAATCAAGAGAACCGTGACATCATTTGTCAAAATAGTGTCACGTTCACAAAGTAAAATGGAAAACGATTTCGCAAGATGTTAAGAGAGGTGCAGAAAGGATGTGGAGTGATGTTTTTGTTTCCTCCAAACTCGTTGAGCACTTGGTAGGAAGGGCTGTAAGATTGTTTGATGAAGCGGCGCTCGTTCCATCACAATGGCGTGCATCATCCTTCACAACATGATTGTGCAAGATAATTGACTATTTATTTCATAGAAGTTTACGGAAAATTCTAGAAAAACGCTAACAATTACTTTCTTATTTGTTATAGAAAAATAAAATATGTTATAAATAATTATTTAATTGGTTGGATATTCAGGAGTCAAAAACTCATTAATTTATGAATGCATTATGAATTATTTGATTTATTAGATTTTGAATTTTAATGAACATTTTTTCATTCTCAACAATTCATGAAAGAATAAATTGAGAAAAAAACTTATGAATATATTGACTACAAGAAAGACCTCACGATAGTCAATATGGAACCCTGCCACCCATCAATGATGGTGTTCTTGGATAAATCATTACTCTAGATGGTGAAGATGTAATTGAATGTGAACTGATATTGAATTATTTCCACCGAAAAATAAAAAAAAATTGCAAAAAAATTGAATAATTGTACAATATTTACCTTATGTAACACGGTCACTTTGTTTTCAATTGTGCGACTTGGCTCATGAGTGTCATGAGTTGGTGTTGACTGACTAATAGAGTCTCATTTTCACAAGTTCTTTTTGTGTGGCTTTCATGTCCATATTAATAACATGCATACGGTCTGTGCGAAACCCATTTTTCTAGCTACTTTCCACCCTGAGTTGTCAGTACTGGTGGCTCTTCCTAGGTTCCTTTGTCCTATTTTTTCTTTTACGGCTGTCATGATAAATGATAATAATATTTAAGGTTGTCCACCGTACATAAACATTATCGTTAAATCACGTTAATATTTTATAATTTTTTAATAAAAATAATAAGATAAAAAGTAAGCGTGTGAGAAAAGGAGAAAGAAGAGAATATGAATGAGAAGAGAGAGAATCCCACTTCGTATGTTCTGGCGGCCAACTATGGAGACCTTTCACACCATGTTTTAGGTGTCAGCTAACCATGGAGGTCATTCACACCCTAAGTTCAAGGACAGCAAGCTATGGAGGACCTTCACTCCATGTTCCAAGTGTTAGCCATGTATGGAGGCGCGCCACCCCATGCTCCAAGTGTCAGCAATCTATGGAGGCCCTTCACTCCATAATTTCAGGTTTTAACCAGCTTTGGTGCTTCCAGTCTGGCAGAATTACGTATCAACCATTTGTACTGTTTGTAGCCACGTTAAAAGCTACCTTGGGCTAAATGTTGAAGGAAAAGAAATCACACGATTTGATTGAGAGTGATTGTAGCTTCTGAAATTATCAATTTTTGGGATAAATTGATTGTGGGATGTAAATGTAATTAGCTTTATTATAGGTTCTATTTACTTAGAATAGCACATAGGTTTTGTATAAGATCTTACGTTGTGGGAAAGGAATCATTTTCGAATCCCTTCTTTCTAATCCACCAAATCAGAAGACTCGTACTGTTGAAATTTGATTAAATGACTACAAATAAGGGTCTACTTTAAAAGTTATAATAACTTCGGCCGTTAAATCAATTTTCAACGATATGAATTCCTTAATTTAGTGGATTAGAAGGAAGGGATCCAGAGAGGATCCCTTTCCTATCATTTGTACCAATATTCAAATTAATGCAATATACAAATTAACTTTTGGTGAAAAAAGAAAATTTTACATATATTTTTCATTAATTTTTTAATGTAGTGTACTATATACTTAGCCACTAAGTCTAATTATCTTAGTTTAATTATATAAGATTATATCTTACAATGTAATTCTTATTAGCACTTTAAAAATCTTATTTTCAACTCTAAACTTTCTATAATTAGAAAGAAAATACATATGTGGGGAGTGTGGAATGAGATTTTTGAGTGCTAATAACAATTCTCATCTGACAATTCATAAGCCATCTCTTTTTCTTACACTTCTTTTCTAATCACTTCTCGGACATATTTGTTTCAAGTTTGGCGTCGTTTAAATTTTAATACGTATTAGAGAAACTAAAGCAAAACATCACAAGGTATAAAGATTTTAGCAACATCTGACACCAAGAGATGACAAGAGGCAGGAGTTTGAGCGAAATAAACTAGACCAAGAGAATTCAAGTTAGCTAATTCCTCAACCACAAAATGCATCTCATCGTAAATATGACCAAGTTCACAATTCCAATCTTTGTTTAACAGCTCACAGCAAGCCTCCAATTCACCAAGAGGATAGTTCTCACTCACACCTTGAAGAACTATATGGCCAATGAGAACAAAATTAGATTCCAATTTTACATGTATTTGTTTAAGAATGAAAATTTTTGGCTCACCATGTGAAAATTTTCTTAGGTTAGCTGATAATGTGAAAAGAAAATATTGTATGTTTCTTCATTTATAAAAATGTAAATCTTTAAGCTAGCACACTCGGTAAAGGCTTCGTCCTTGTTCACCATCACGTGACATTTCTTGTCCAATACTGCATTATTATGTGTAAAGCATTCTTCATATGATAATGTATTATTAAATATGAATGCCACATGATAATGACAGGTTATTAAAAAAAATTTAAAAATTTAAAAAAAAAATGTGTTGACCGTGCCGCATACGCTTAGGCAAGTGGCTCTATTATTTGCCTTGAACTAGCCATCAAATTCGAGCTACTAGAAATTGAGTTATTTATTTGAATAAAAGGAAGAGGGGGTTTATTTTGTATTTATATTTGTTGGAGTAGGATTCTCTTCTCTTTTTTTTTTTTCTCTCTCTTTCCCTCTCCTCCTATTTGAACGGTCACGTCAACATCTTATATTAATTTTTTATAATAAGAAAAAGATAAAATAAAAAATTATGAGAGGATGAGATGAAAAGAGATGAGAAGAGAAGTCTTTTTTATTGACATGCATACTGTAAGGGGTCATTTTTTGATGGGAAACTTGGATGGGATAGTGATGGTAGCACCTCTTGGGTGACTTCTTGAATCGTTCAACTAATAAACACGTTGAAGCGAAAGCTCATGGAAAGTTAGGGAAGTCCTACTTTGAAGAAAATTCTTTTTTTTTCTTTTAATAAAAAACTATTATTAGTACTTTAAAATTTTAATTGTACACTTTTTATAAGAAAGTATCATTGTTACTCTAATTCAGCAATAGCTTCTAACTCAATGTTTAGATTTCTCGCATGCGGAGTTGTACTAGCTTCTAACTGGATGATAGGCATGTAATCATCACTTCTCTTGGCATTGAGCGAAAGAAACATTCGGGACAAATATTGGGATGATATATGGACTGTCTGATTTTAGCACTAATAATTTGAAACATATTCGTCTGTTTCTACAACACTCGGGTGACTAATGTTACAACATTGTTTAGGTGACTAATGTTATTAAAGATATAACTAAAGCAAACGAGGTTAATCGCCCATAAGAGAAAACTAAAGCAAACCATCACAAAGTCTAGATATTCCAGTAGTGTCCGACACTAAGATATGTCGACAAGAGGCAAGAGCTTGTTTGAATAAACTGGACCAAGAAAATACGACAAACTCAAGTTAATTAGTCTGTTCATCAACGACAAAATTCAATTCATGATAAACATGACAGAGTTCACAATTTCAATCTCTCTCTAACAGCTCACGACAAGCCTGTACTAATTCACCAAGAGGATGGTTTTCACTTGCACCTTGCAAAATCACATGAACAAGGAGAGCATAATCAAATTACAATTTTAGCATGTATTTGTTTAATAATGTAAAATTTCTAGCATGCCCTGTGAAAACTTTCTTAGGCTGAAAAATATTGTATATTTCTTCGTTTATAAAAATTTTAATCTTTAAGTTAGTTCATCCGGTGAAAATTTAAATATTTATGTTTACATTTATGGTCAATTAGGCTATTTGCTTCTTGTGTAGGAGAAGTTTAACAAGAATTGTACGTGCCACTTTCGCATGAGGATGTATCACTACAGCACGTAACCCTTTCACATGATAATGAGCGGTTATTAAAAAAAATAAAAAAATAAAAAAAAAAGTGATGACCGTGCCACAAACGCTTGGGCAAGTGGTTCTATTATTTGCCTCGAACTAGCCATCAAATTCGAATCACCTAGAAATTGAGTTATTTATTTGAATAAAAGGAAAAAGGGGTTGCTGATTTATTTTGTATATACTTTTTGCTGACATGCTGTATGGGGCCATTTTGATGGGAAACTTGGATGGGATATTAGAAAAGTTTTACACACTAACTTGCGGAACCCCTACGACCGGTCTATAAAAAAACCTCTCTCACAACCTCACTCTCATGCTAATATCGAAGAGTGCAGAACAAAACACAATGGGATTCCGCCGGTGCTTGTTTGTTTCCAATATGTGTTATACACTTTCAAAAGTTGTGTTGCTTCATCTCGTGGTTGTTAGCTCATCAGTTTCCTCATTGCAGCAATCTTGTCATGACGAGGAGAGGTCTGCCTTGCTGCAATTCAAGGAAAGCTTCATCATTAACGGATCTGCCTCGTATTCTTATGATGCTTATCCAAAGATTTTGCAATGGAAACTAGCTGAGGGACGAAACGTCAGCTGCTGTGCATGGGATGGCATTGTGTGTGATGAGAGGACGGGTCATGTTATTGGCCTTGATCTTAGTAGCAGCTGTCTCCTGGGCTCTATCAACTCCAACAGCAGCCTTTTCCGGCTTGTTCATCTTCAAGTGCTGAACCTTGCTGACAACAACTTCAATTCCTCTCGAATTCCTACTAGCATTGGGAATTTCCCTGGGCTCATGCATCTTAATCTCTCTGGTTCTTCCTTTTCTGGCCAAATCCCTTCCCAAATTTCACAGCTGGCCAACTTGTCGTCCCTTGATTTGTCTTGCAGTACTCTCACTTCACCGTATCCTAGCTCCACTAGCTTATTCGGAAATTTGCCTTCTTCAATCGAAAAGCTTGATTTATTAAACACGCTGGATTTGGCATACTGCAATTTCTCGGGTTTGGTTCCATCTTCACTTGGTAATCTTAGGCAGCTCATACATTTAGACCTTTCAGGAAATAACTTTAGCGGTCCAGTCCCTAGTTCATTGGCAAACCTCACCCAACTGAAGGAGCTCCATCTTGGAATGAATGCTTTTAGTGGCTCCATTCCCTTTGCTCTCGGTAGTCTCAACAGGCTCGAAGTCCTGTCACTTTTCTTTAATCATTTTAGCGGTTACATCCCGGCTTCACTAGGAAATCTGACCCACCTCAGAGAACTTTATCTGTATTCGAATCAGTTAACAGGTTCAATTCCTTCTCTAGGAAATCTCACCCACCTCACAGACCTTATTCTATATGAGAATCAGTTAACCGGTTCAATTCATTCTCTAGAAAATCTCACCCACCTCACATACCTTTATCTGTTTTCGAATCAGTTAACCGGTCCAATTCCTTCTTTAGGAAATCTCATCCACCTCATAGCACTTGATCCGTCTTCCAATCAGTTAACCGGTCCAATTCCTTCTCTAGAAAATCTCACCCACCTCATAGAACTTAATTTGTCTTCGAATCAGTTAACCGGTCCATTACCTAATTCCTTATCCAATCTCATCAATCTCGAGTTATTTGATGCATCTGATAATAATCTGACTGGTACAGTGGAGTTCCGCATGGTGTTTCATAAGTTACGACGGCTCACCAATTTACAATTATCTCGTACCAATTTGAAAATTTTCACAGAAACAGAAAGTACGAATGCAAGCCTACTTCCAAAGTTAGAATTTCTGGGATTGAGTTCGTGCAACATAAGAGAGTTCCCAAGTTTCCTGCAGTATCAAGAAACATTGGTGTTCTTGGACCTTTCCTCCAACAATTTGCATGAAGTACCAAAATGGATGTTGAACACAAGCACAGAGACTTTGGCGGAGATGGACATTTCTGACAACTTCCTTTCAAGCATTGTCCAGCCTTCAGATGCCTTTCCTTGGGTTAACCTACAAGTTTTAGTGCTCAAGAATAACAATCTACATGGAGCAATTTCACCATTGATCTACAGTCTGACTTCTCTTCAGTTCCTTGACCTCTCCAACAACAATATGAGTGGAATGCTTCCCCCCTGTCTCAGAAACTTCAGCAATGATCTGCGAGGTTTATATCTTGGAAACAACTCTTTCAGCGGCTTTCTTCCTGAAATATACACCAACACAAGCAATCTGAGGGTGATTGATGTTAGTCATAACCAATTGCGAGGGCAACTACCAAGGTCGTTGGGGAACTGCACGACACTTGAGTTTATTGATCTGTCATACAATAAATTCAGCGATGTTTTTCCCTTTTGGTTGGGAGCTCTTCCGGAGTTAAAAGTTTTGAAAATGCACCAGAACGCGTTCTACGGTCCGATGGAGGAACCTCATCAGGATAATGTTGAATATTTCCCGGAGTTACGAATTCTGGATCTATCTTTTAATAGTTTCAGAGGCAAATTTCCATCTCAAAAGATCTTTTCCGGGAATGTCATGAGGGGTGTCACTCGAAACCAGTCAACATATATGAAGGTAGATTCATATATCGATTCTAAGAGTGCTGTTAAATTATTTGAGGAATATTACTCGATCACGATAACTAGCAAAGGTGTGGAGAGATATTATCCGAAGATTCAAGAAGCCCTTGTAGCGATTGACATCTCAAGCAACAAATTTGAAGGGAGGATTCCTGAATTTATTGGGAACCTAAAGGGGCTGATGTCATTCAATATATCTGGTAACCTCCTAACTGGTCCCATCCCATCATCTTTCGGGAATTTAACGTGGCTTGAATCACTGGACCTTTCACAAAACAAGCTTTCAGGACAAATCCCTCAAAGCCTCGCGCAGCTTACATTCCTTGAAACATTCATTGTCTCTAACAACAGCTTGACAGGTCCAATACCGCATGGAACCCAACTTATTTCAATGGGTAGCAGTTCATATGAAGGAAACCCTGGATTGTGCGGAGATCCTTTGCCAAAGAAATGCGGAGATCCTAAGGCTCCTCGCCTGTCGCCTTCAAAAACCGAAGAAAATGATTCAGGCTCATTTGAATTTGATTGGAAATTTGTTTTGGCTGGTCTTGGAAGTGGGTTGGTGGTGGGAGTTGTTCTTTCTGATGTGGTGATCACAAAGAAGCGTGAATGGTTTGTTGAGATTGTTAAAACCATCAAGCTGATGATAGGAAATTTATAAGTCCGCTATAAGGTTAAGCATTTGGTGTTGTTTTTTGCTTGTTTTATATTATTTCTTTGTACTCCTTTTTAATGTTTTGTCTTCCTTTTGTAATATGGTATATTAGTTCCACAAAAGGTACAAACCCAGCTGAGAGGCGGCATTGTACCGTAAGATGAAGTGAAACTGGTACCGGGCAGGATCGTTTGATATGTATGGAATAATAGAACAAGAATTCATAATTCTATCAAAAGTAAACCCAAATCTTTTGGGTATTTTTGGGATTTGGGTTTTGAGGGGTGAATGATAAGAGAAATTGAGATGGGTTTGCGTGTGAGAGCAACCCTAAACATGTTTTCCCGCACATCCAAATTTTCCAGGAAACCTGCGAAGCCGAGAAAGGGCCTTTCCTATTTCCCCACAATATTTTTCAATTTTTGTGGGTGGGTTTTGGGTTGTATGTGAATTGGGCTGAAGAATTTGGACTCAACTAAAAGTAGAGATTGTGGACTTTGGACTTGGTTGCAAACTTGCAAGGGCTTTCCGCTTTCATTAGCATTTGTCATGTCGGACTTGGACCAGAAATCGGATATGAAGTATGAAACATGAAGTGATCGCGTTTTCTAAGGTGAACTTTGGTCTAACATCTACTAAACTTGAAGTTACGAATTCAATCGAACTGTGAAATTAATTTATGTGTGTGAAGAAGTACTTAGTTGGATGATCTTTGCTTGCATGGAAGTCATACCCAGGACAACTGGATATACAAATGTCATATAAACAACAAATAAGTGCATGTTTTTAATCCCGTCATTGGATGAATGCCTGTCTTTTTTTTTTTTTTCTTTTTGAACAAACAACACTATTTACACTCTTATTTTGACTCGGGAACTAAGATATATATATATATATATATATATATATATATATATATTTTTTTTTTTCTTTTTTGGATTGGGAGAGGCCACATCACCTTTGCTATGAGGCCACAAACATGACCTTCCTTAAGAAATAGGCTGCCCTACTTATGTAAGGACTCAAAACTATTGTAATACACACACAAATATCAATACACCACAGTGGATGTAGCTCGATTACAAGTGAACCAATCTATCTCTTAGGATATGGTTCATCCGACCCGCTTCAACTACTTGTGTCCACACAAGTTCTTTGATGACTAACCATTTTCTAGCATCAATAGCAATAGCTAAATATATATATTTTTTTTCACTTTAAAAGATTTTCTTTTTGCTCTTGAACAACTTATGTCACACTGTATTATAATTAATGATTTATATACGAAAGCATCTTAAAACTTTAGGAGTTCTTATTTACAAAAGCTCAGGGAGTTTTGTGGAAAAAAACAATGACTGTGAGGGGTTATGTGAAATCTATGTGATTAACTATAAGAAATTTGTGGAGAATTTTTTAATGATATAATCCATTTTTGGATGAAATTTTCACGGAATGAGCTTCATGGAAACAATATGAAACTTCAAGGGGGTATTATTATAAACCTCAAGGGATTTGTGTGAACATGGAAAAGGTAATGGTAGGGAAACTAAATTTGTAGACAAAATTTTGGAAACTAAATGACATAGAAGTTGATGATTGATTTATTACTTAAGCATTAATAAATATGCTCATTCCTATTGGTGACATATCATTTAGTTTACAAATTTAGTCTCCCTAACATTACTCACAGAGAAACATCAAGGGATGCTAGTGTAATCAAATAAAAATTGTGAGGTATAGTTAGGGTTAATATTGTCACAAATCTGCCATTTTACGCTATGGAGATGATTTGTGGGCTAAAGTTTTGGCACATATCTAGTGAGACAAGCTTATTCTTTTGGTAATTTGATCCAACGGTTAAAATTACTATAAATTTTAAAGTGAATTCCTGTTTGTAATCGTTTGATCAAATTTTAAAAGTTCGGATTTGTGACTTTGGTGGACTTGTTAGAAGGGATCCCTTTTCAATAAAGAATACATTAATAAATTAATAAGCTATCAACTATTGACAGAGAGAAAAAAAACCATTGATTAATCAATTATTTAATATGCACTAAATTAATAGATTTTTCTTGTTCTAAACACCATTTAATTTATGGAGGGTTTGATTGTATTTGAGATCAATTGATTATTTCATGCCATACTATAGTTTGAGTGGTATTTTTCTTTCTACAAAGCTTGATTGCTTAAAAAAAAATGCAGGAGTTCCTGTTTTCACTCAATAACAACTTGACAAATATTTAAGTTGTTTTTTCGAGTTTTAATTTTTCAAATTTTTTTTAACACTTGTCAAATGTTATTAGTTGAGAGTAGCAGCTCCAACATTTTATTAAGCAGCTAATCTTTGGTTTTTTTTATTTTTTAACTTGTAAATGAGAAATTTTGAATTCGGTATAGCGGTAAAAAAATGCAAACGAACAAACTATACAAGTATAAGTTGCTCTGTTACTAATATACTATTAGCAGTGGAAAGCAAAATGCGATGGCGGCAATGAGATCCGGTCAGAGCCTGGCGGTGCTAACTCGAGCGTTGATCACTCGCTCCATGGAGTCGTCTCGGGGAGCCACTCGCTACTTGAGCGCAGGCAAAGGCAAAATCCTCAGCGAGGAGGAGCGCGCCGCCGAGAATGTCTACATCCAGGTAGGCAACCCCAAGCTCTCTCTCCTGTCTTTTAATTTTTTTTTTTTTAAACTTTGTTTTATAATACTTATTTTTCAATCAGATTTGAATCTGTGTTTAGGTTATTATTATGTTTTGTCCGATCAAAAAATTATATTTTGAATTTATTGAATTTCTGTAATCGAATCAACTTGTTCTGTTTTTTTTTTTTTTTTTTTTTTTTTGGTAATAATTTGTGAAGAGAAAGGAGAGGGAGAGATTGGAGAAGCAGAAGGCTGAGAAGGAAAAGGCCGAGAAAGCGAAAGAAAATGCTGATAAGGTGCGGATTAATTCTTTATTGAGGATATGTGTGTTTCTGTGTCTGTGTGTGGATTTTACACTGTGCCGAATGAGACTGGCACAAATTTACAGAGACCTGTGATTTCTTGTGGTGTCTGCGTAATTACGAGATAGTAGAAAACTGTTGTTGCTGTATGTCGCAGTGAATTGTGCATTTTAGTAAGCAAGAACACACACACACGCATATAAAATTGACATTTGGAATGTGTTCAATTGCTGAAAGTGAGGCGTAGCTTTGCGATGTTTGATCACTCGAGTTAGCGTTATAATATAATGTACTCAGAAATTACTGGAGGAAAGGACACGGTATTGAGTAAATGCATAATAAGAGAGAATTCCGTCTGAGTGATCAAAATGATGAGGTTGGGATTGGAGGAGCGGTATTAATTTATGCTGGCTTGAGGTTTAATTGAATAGACTGACTAGCTTATCAAGCTTTTCAATGTTGTCTTTGGTCTCCTTGGCCCGTTGGCACGGATGACCATGGCCTACATTTCACATGCTTAATTAGCCTTCACATCACAGTTTTGTCAATCTTTTTTTCTGAACCAACTTTGAGACTTAGGCTTACTAGTGAGAACGTCTATACTTATCATCGAGGTTTCCTGCAATCTGCTCTTAAAATGTCATTATTGAGGTACATGGTGTCCATTAGGGGAAGCTACATGTTTCTCTGCATCTAGTTGCTGATTTATGAATGGGTTCAATCATCAAAAAAAAAGAATAATAAAAAGAAAGATAGATTGCAGCTCCTTCAACAAGCGCTTTCTATAACTTCAAATTTGTTGCTTATTCGAGATGAATGAGAGAGAATTGTTGGCTCTTGGGTTCTATCTTAGTCTTACAGATGACCTCAAGGGTAAACACGGAACATAGGTTTATGGTGAAAAGTCTGCATTTTTTTGAAAACTAGATCATTTGTTTTCTTACAAAGTGTAGAGTATCCTTGGGAGACAGCCCTTTGCGTAAACCTATGTGGCCTGTTTGATGGCCTAGTGATTCTGCTTGAATACTAACAAATTATACCACATGTCCTTTTCACTTGATGTGGTAGAATATTTTGTTGTTGCATCTATCACGAAATTTTAACCGCAAACGCTATAGTAGCATGCATATGTTTTTTAAAATAGAGACACTTCAACCAGATACTTGTGGCAGTGATGAGTTTTGACTGGTTTGTTCTAATTTTAATCAGTTATTACTTCTAAGACATTCTTCCTATAGTATGACTGGATTTCATTCATTATTTCAATTCCACATACACGGTCATTTCTCTTTTGCAGAAGGCTGATGGGACACATTAAAAGCTGAAATGGTGATGGGCACTTTGGCAGTACTTGAAAAGTTTTTCCTTTGGAAGTAAACATGAATAATAACAGTGTATATAACTTCTGTGAGAATCGCTCTGCGTTGAGTATCGGTGTTCTTCGTGGCATCTTTTCTTAAACATTAATGGGATGACTTGGTTTTCAATGATCTTCCAGTCTTTTATGGTGATTGTTTTTACTCAGTTCCATTGAGTCTGTTGAGAGTGTCATGTTCTGCTCGTTTCGTGTTCGTGGCTTACTTTGGTTCATAAAGTTCCACATTTATGATGAAACTTATATATGTTATGCTGCGGGTAACGGAAATAGGATCTCATTCAAATTGCAGCTTGCATCGCATACTGTTTCTTAGTGATTGGTTTGTTTGCTTTTGGTTGATTTGCTTATTTTCTGCTGGAATTAATATTGACGAACTGCCTAATTGTTTCGTATGTAATAAAACGTTTTAAGCCCGCTAAGTTTTGGATAGTTTTTGACTAAACGTAGTTGATCCTTACGAATTTGATGTGTTACTGGTGCTATGGTTGTATTAGATGTAGTGATATACATGTCCTGTGTTTGGGTGGGAGTGGGTTTCTGTAAAATGATTAAACTTGGGAAACGATTTTCATACTCTCGTGTCCTTCTGTGCAGTCGGTTTATTTATGTCCATTGATTCTACGGTTAGAATGTCCATATATTCTACAGTTAGAAATAAACATAGTTGTGCAACGGAAGAAAAATTGTGTGTGAAAATCACTTCCCTTAAACTTAATAGATGAATTGTTTGTCTTGGTATTGAACTCCTAATCAAATTTTTATTGTGGTTTCTGAATAAAGTTTTGAATTTTTGGGATGATTTTGTTCAGTGAGGTAAATGAAGCAATGGTCCTTGAACTTTAGCTTAATCAGAGCTTTAGTTCCTAAACTAACAATCCGTGAGGTGACGTGAAGCAATGATTCTTTTTGCTAACTATGTTAGAACTTCCATTCAAAATAAAGGGTTTAGAGGGACTGTTAAAATGATTATTGTTCCACATTGTAGTAAGTTTAGAAATCAATACTCACAAGTTTTGAGTTCGGGGATTATTGCTTCAATTTTCTTCTGTTGAGTACCTTCATCAGTTCATTTAAGAAATTTTTATTTTTTTATCAAGTGGAAATGATAATAGGAACTTAGAAGGAATATACTTAAGATCTTGTAGAAAAACATCTTGAACGATATTTGGAGAGTCCTCGTCTCGAAGTACATATTTTCAATGAGTACCCTTGTGATGTCGTCCAGGATGTTAAGGCTACTCCGTTGCAATGACGGGACACATGGGCAAATTCCACCTCCTGCACATGGAGCTGCTCAATACTTCAGAATTAATTATGGGACCTCTATATCTTCCTAATTAAACGTTTCCTAATTGATTCCAGCATATCCGGTAACTCCCAACATATGAGAAAGACGTTCATGGCACATGTACGCAAGTATTTATCAAATATAGCAAAAAATTGATCCGTAATTTTAAAAATATCAGTTTATATAAAAAATTATCATATGTAGCCAAAAAGTCATTTCAATCGACACATACATTTTAGTATAAAAGCAATGTTTTGGTTATTATGAGTCTTCGATTGTAATTGATTTCATTCATATTTGGGTATTTTTACAGAAATAGAATAGTTTGATTTGTTTTGACATACATTTCGTCATACTAGTAAAAAAGTAAAATAAAATATGAAAAATTTCTTTCATCTGTGTTTTATCTCAAACTGGTGATATCTGGATGTCGCAAACCTCTTACAACATTAGTCAGATGTTGAAGTGTCGTTGAACTGGTTCAAACCATTATGAATTTATGGGACTCATGGAGTTACGTAACGGAGGAAATCTTAATCTAGTGTATGACCTCTAGATCAGCTACACACACAAATCCGCCTTGTAATTTTGTATCACCAAGGCCCACTCTTGTAGAAAAAGTGTGGGATGTCGTAAGTCATACACAAGAATCTTTATGGCTTACAAAGTAAGACTTCTTTCTTTGTCCTAATTGCGTGAAAATTGCATTATTCTAACTTAGAACCTGTCATTCTTGTTCCTTAAAGACTTTAAAAGTAAAAGTACCCCACCATTTAGACAACCCTTTTTCTAATTGTTACATTCTTTTGCTAATTTTAAATGAATATCTCACTCCATAACTTTAAGACCGTTCTTCAAATCAACGTAACACATTAATCAAGATCTTCTTATATATAAATAGTTGATTTTAAATGAATGAATCACTCCATAACTTCAAGACCAATCTTCAAATCAACGTAACACATCAATCAGGATCCTCTTATATATAAATAGTTGATTTTTCAAACTTGTTAAAATTTGATTAGTTTAACTTTCTCATCTTTGGAAATTTCTATGAAAGAATAATCCTCCAGATGCCAAAAACTCTTTTGGTATAGCCAACTGATACGACAATCTTTATTCCTAACTTATATTGTATGCGTGTTGACCGATGGGTATCCTAGATCCATGAAGTTTCTTAATTCACCAAGCACCCATTCACGTCCAACTACATCCCAAACTATTGTGTTTAGTTTATGATTCATATTGTTTCATCTGACTAGCATTCGAAGTAAAGTTCGGCCGAAGAATTAGTTTTGCTTATGAATTAATTGGCTTTGTTAGGCAAGTTTTGGTATTCCATACTAAATGCGAAGAGAAAAACTTGGGTGGGGATGACATGCTACCGTAAAATAGATAAAACATGTTATTGTAAATAGTGTTACAGAATTCAACCTCACAAAACATGTTACCGTAAAATAAAGCCAGTAGACCTTTTCAACAATGGCAGTGCAATGTATAGTCGTTAAGGCCTAAAGTCGTATAAATATGAAGTGAAATCTAACGATTGGTGTCTGAAAATGAGTTACAGAGGAGGAAGAGAAAGATGGTTAATTATAACCACATTGTGGTGTATTCAAATGAAACCAAGTGATCGCCCTTCGATGTACAAAGTCATTGAAATGCTTGGAAGAGATGTTGAATGTCTGCAATTGCTTCTCAAGCCTTCTTTGTGCCCACAAGAGGCGTCTGTGACTGTGGGTGATATTCAAGAAAATAAATCGAACCCAATGTGTTCTAACATCGAGCTAACATGTTCATCGTCAACTAGGTGAATATCAAATTGTTAAGAAAGTGCAATAATGTTATAATAATTAAATACAAGACATTATTACTAATGTAATCAGCTCATGGCTTATACACTAACAAATGTTTGTGCCTGAATTCATCTATGAACTACTGGTTGGTGGTATACATCTACATGTTACTCTAATTCAACAATTGCTTCCAACTCTAGGCGGCGCCTTTTGGGGATGCCTGCCTGTGATGTTTGTGTAGGACCTGCAGAAACAAAAGGATTAGGAGGCATCCTCAAGTTTTCTCCTCCTCCTAGCATCTGAACAACCGTTTTCATGGAAGGACGATCCACCGGGTGCCACTGGATGCACCAAAGCCCCACAATTGCAAGTTGCTTTGGAATCTTACCATCCCCTTCTTCCCCGATATGGATTCGTAGGTCATCTCCTTCCTCTAGAAGGTTATAAATCCATTCTGGATAGTAAATTTCATTGGTCGTGTCCTCTGTGGTTGAACCAATATTCTTCTTTCCTCCTATCATCTCAAGCAGCAGCATTCCAAAACTATAAACATCTGCCTTGTAAGACACATTTCCAAAATTCCTGGAAAACACTTCGGGTGCAATGTAGCCCATGGTCCCCCTCGCTGTAGTCATTGACACTATGCTTTGATCCTTGGAACATAATTTGGCCAGACCAAAATCAGAGATTTTTGGTGTGAAGTTTTGGTCTAGCAAAATATTGTGGGGTTTGATATCGAAATGGAGGATTCGTAGATCGCATCCCAGATGAAGATATTCTATTCCTTTGGCTATGCCGATAGCAATATCTTGCAACTTGTCCCAACCAAGGAAAGAGTTCTTTCTATCTACTGATGAAACATAATCCTGGAGCGAACCATTGGGAAAGAACTCATAAACCAGAGCTCGTCTAAATCCATCCGCACAAAAACCAACCAAGCGAACCACATTGACGTGGTGAATATGACCCATTGCTCCCACTTCATTTACGAACTCTTTCCCATCGCCCTTAGAATTGTTAAGTACCTTCACAGCAACAAAGCATTCAGAAGAAAGTTTTCCTTTAAAAACAGTTCCGTAGGCTCCTTGGCCTAATTTGTACTTGAATTGATTTGTAATCCTCTTAATATCTGCATATGAATATCTGCTTGGCTTGAGAGCTTTGTAGTCCGCTAAAAATGTTTCAAGTTTTAATTGATTCTCTTTTTCCTTTTGATCAGCGCTATAGACGTGATATGCTACAAAGATCCCTAGTAACAGAACAAATGAACCCAGGGTTGCTCCTGCAAATAGATAGATTCAATCCATGAGTAAACATTTATTCTCGAGTGTCCTTTGGACATGAAACAAAGATAAACACCACGCTTACACAACTCACCTGTGGCCACAAACGTCTTTGTTTTGCCTGCAAAAGATAGTTGTGAAAATTAGACTGTCAGTTATTGAAATTAATTAATATCATCACCACATATATAAGCCACTAATTACATGAAGGGAGAAAAATCACAGCAGGTAGCAGAGTATATTGATCATCATCTTTGAAAAAAAAAATAATAATAATAAATCATGAGCAGAATTTATGCGAAATATAGATTTACACGTTATCCTTACTTGGTTTCGTATGGGGAACGCATCCAATTTCGCTCGTGGTGCCATTGTTCATCAATATACACCTCTTGCGCTCTGCTTCACATTCTGTACAATTCGGTTTTGACCATTTGAATTGAAGAATAAGACTGCCATTTACCCAATCGCCAACTGGAACTGATAAAACATCATACATCCTTGTACAAGACTGTAGGGCTGTGAAGCTTTCAAATAATCCAATGGAAGAAAAGACGCCATAAATTCTGTCTCCGTGGCCACCAAGGCAGGGGACTTGAAAGCCACCATATGTATCTCTTTCAACAAGAGTAGGGCAACGGAATAAGGTAACATTAAGTACCTCATTTAGGAAGTAGAAGGGAGAGATTACCGTACTGGTGATTTCCAAAGGCTTCAACAGCAGGCAATTATCTGGGTTATAATTATATACTTGGATTTCCTGATACTTGTAATCTATGTATTTGACAAGGAATTTTACTAGTACCGTCTCATATCTCCCATTGCATTCAATCTTACTATCCCCACAATGATGCCAGCGGCGCAATGGGAAATGGATAGCCAGGCCATGATCATCGCCGCACTTGGACTCTGTGCACGCATGTTGGCTTCCCCCGACCCCTTCGATGAAGGCCAATAACAATAATACGCAAAAGGAAGAGATGATCAATTGCTGCATCTCTGAGCTTACAATGGCTACAGAGATTTTATTTTTTTCTAAGCAGAGCTAGTATTGAGGGATGTTTAATGGACCGATAAACATGAACTCGTGCATAAGATTGGAGCCTTGACAGTGGTTACGTGTTGTGATGAAAGACAATAAATGAATATAAGTAGAAAACGAAAGGTGCACATCATGTCATTTGAAAACTCGGACTAAAATACAGAAAGAAAATCACACTCGACAATTAAGTCAAATAAATCAGGCTGAAAGGGCAGTATTATATACATTTGACTGACTCTCTAATCGTCATCGCTTACCTATTTAGACGACTTTTAAAGCTTAATTAGTAAACGCATGACTTCTATTTTGGATATTTTTTTAGATGTCATTCAATATGAAATTTGAAAGTTCAGGGAAGGTGCTCTCTGCTCTTACATCTTCTCCAATTACCATCACATACGTAGGAAAGCTAGTTTGATTATCAAACCCTCTTTCTCTCTCTCTCTCTCTCTGATCTCTCTCTTTCTCTCTCCATGGGAATAAGGGGAAGCAGGTCCTTCACTTGGTCTGCTTGGCTCTTGATTACGGCTTTTCTTGTCGTTGGCTTATCCGGTGAAACTTGTAGCGCAAAGGATGATGGTACAAACTGTACCTTCTCCTGCGGCAATATTCACAACATAAGCTACCCTTTTCGACTAAAAGATAGTCCAAAGCACTGCGGCCACGTTCTGTATACGCTGTCTTGTGAGAACGACACTACAGTAGTAGACCTACCGTCTTCCGGAAAATACTACGTCCAGGCAATCAACTATGATAACCACACAATCCGCATCATAGATCCTGGCCTTCAGAACAACAATTGCTCCTCCATGTCGAGAAACTTTCCGCTTGTGCCTTCTACGTTGGATTTACCATATAGCTTTTATGGTAATTATGCAACGGATTCACAGCTTTCAACAGTTATATTTTACTTGAAGTGTTCGAATCCACTGAATTCTTCTCTGTATGTGGACACTGCTCCATGCTTCGAAGCAAGTGCTTCTTCTTCGAGCCAACCAAAAGCATATAGCTACGTCAAGGTCGGTTTGATGGGAGTAGGGGATGTGGATGAGGGTTGCAGTGCAGAGTGGATGACTTCGGTGCTCTCAAGCTACATCAAGGACTACAACACCTCTTATGAAAACATACACAAGGCGCTCATGTATGGATTTGAGCTTGGAGTATATAGTGTTGATGAAGTGGGTCCAATCTGCCAAGGCCAATGGAGTATTTATTATAAATGTTTTCCACACAGCATCCCAGGTGCGTGAATTCTCATCGAATATAAAGACCAATCCAAAAGTTTGAGTTGTTACCAAAATTAGTTCCAACCTTTTTACTATATCTAGGTTGTTAATACGTTTGGTAACCATTAACTGTTTTCAGTTTTCCATTTTCAAATGACTGAAAACAAAAACAGAAAAACAACCTATACAATTTTAGAAAAACTCTTCCAACTCTGTGTGCTGAATTGCTAATGTTGCCTACTTCTTTGTCACTGTAGGTTTCTTTCGATTTCTGGGGGAGGCGATTTACGGTAAGGGAGTTCGTCTCATTAATTAATCTCCCTCTTCTTTTTTTTTCCTTCTTCTTTAATCCAATGTTATTCTGTTACAACTTCTTGCTTCACAACAAGAGGTTCAACCCTTCTATGTAATAGTTTCAAACTCTGGTTAATTATATTTGAACAAGGGGATATTTGGATTGCTCTTGAAAGGTAAAAATCACTACCAATTGCGTTTGGAAAAGACATAAAAATTTCTTTTTCGCTCGTATAAGCTTTTTTTTTTAGAATCATCTATCATTGCATCTTCAAAAAGCCCTTCAAAGCTCTTTTTCAAAAAATCAATTGGATTTGTAAGAAAATTTCGACATGTTTACAACGAAAAACATTTTTTTTGCACAAGTTGAGCAGAAATGCTTTTGAAAGAAAGCAAACCAAACAAATCTTTACTGGTTACATGAGTTAATATAAAAATAATGCTGGTATTGATTTCTTTCAGAAGCACTTCTACTAAAAGTGCTTTTTATTTATATAAATATTGAAATTTTAATTAAAAACCGGAGTGCATTTCCAAGAAGCACTACCTCTCAAGGATGCTTCTCTAAATTGCGTTTCTATGATCCAAAAACACATAAGTTTTTAGCCAAACACAGTCAGAAGTGATTTTTCCCCTTCCAAATGCATTCCAAACATTGCCCTTGAATAGTTTAGATTATTAAAAAAAAAAGTAAAATATGATAAACCAAAAATAAATATGGATTTTCTGTACATATCATACAAAAATCTTGACAAAAAAGAGAGTAAAATGCATCAAACACCATTTCTTGGCGAGTACATGTGTCAACACTTGATTTTAAATGTGGACTAATGTTTTATTTTCATGATTTATCCCTGCAGTTTTCTTTGCTCGTGGAAGCTTCTACATTGGTAAGAACTTTCTATCCAAAAGTTTCTTTCATTTCTTCTTTCTTTCTTTCTTCCTTTTGTTTAGACGACAATTGTCAATCCAAAGAACAGTCACAATTTTCTTTTCTTTTACACAATGATATTTAGGAGAGGGAAAATTATACTCGCCGATCTCTAGCGAAATGATGAATGTGCGTAGCCAATTGAGCTACAAGTATTTGCTACGGCAGTCACATTAAACTCAGTTTTACTTTGTTTTTCACTAGTTTTTACTATAATATGTTTGGACTTGCAATCTCAAACTTTGCGTTCTACATTTGTTGCAGATAAGTTTCTATGGTTTCGGGCAATATCCTTAAGTAAGAACTTGTATTTCTTGCATATATATTATATCTCGAGTCTTTGATTTTATTCCTTTGATTCACTTTTATAACTTATATTTAAGATTTTGACAATTCGTACTGTTGCCATATTTGTTGCAGAAAGTGGATGGTTGCCATTGATTTGCCTCGGTAAGAGCTTTTAATTGTTCTCACTTTCAGTTTCCTTTCTCTGGCGCTCTTTTGGTGATGATAAATCTCTTGTGCAGGTTTATTTTTAGGAGGAAGACTACTTTTAGGGGTTCCATTTGTGATTGCATTTCTGATCTATAGATGGCGAAGAAGACATTTGTCAGGGTTTAGCATCATCGAAGATTTTCTGCAAACCGAAAACAACTTCATGCCAATAAGGTACTCTTACTCGGACATTAAAAGAATGACTAATAAATTTAAGGACAAGCTGGGCCAAGGCGGTTATGGTTCTGTATTTAAAGGAAAGTTACGCAGCGGTCGTTTTGTGGCAATTAAACTTTTAGGCAAGCCTAAAAACAATGGGCAGGACTTCACTAGTGAGGTAGCTACTATTGGAAGGATTCACCATGTTAATGTGGTGCAACTTGTCGGTTATTGTGTTGAAGGATCAAAGCGCGCTCTAGTATACGACTTCATGCCTAATAGCTCTCTTGATAAATACATTTATTCCAAAGAAGGAAGTATCCCTATAAGTTGCAAGAAGATGTATGAGATTGCTTTTGGAGTTGCTCGAGGGATCGAATATCTACATCAAGGTTGTGACATGCAAATTCTACATTTTGATATTAAGCCTCATAATATTCTTCTTGACGAGAACTTTAACCCGAAGATCTCCGATTTTGGGCTTGCAAAATTATATCCCGTAGACAATAGCATAGTTACTTTGACGGCAGCAAGAGGAACGATCGGATATATTGCTCCAGAGTTGTTCTACAAAAATATTGGAGGGGTCTCATACAAAGCTGATGTCTATAGTTTTGGAATGTTGTTGATGGAAATGGCAAGTAGAAGGAAGAATTTTAGTACAACCGCAGAGCATTCAAGCCAAGATTACTTCCCGTTATGGGCTTACGATCAATATAGTGAGGGAAATGATCTCTTGGAGATGGGCAATGTTACAGAGGAGGAAAAGATAATGATAAAAAAGATGGTTATGACTGCTTTCTGGTGTATTCAAATGAAGCCAAGTGATCGCCCTTCGATGGACAAAGTCATACAAATGCTTGGAGGAGATGTTGAAAACCTAAAATTGCCCCCCAAACCTTTTCTTAATCAACAAGAAATGCCGGGAGTCGATATTCAAGGTAGTTTGAACCCAAAATCTTCTTACGGCGAGATAACGTGGAGTTTGTCAGCTAGGTGAATCGGTGGTCATCAAGATGGTAAAAGATTCGTCAAACTATTATTAAGTTTTATTTTCCTACAGTTAGGTAATAATTATATTTTGCTTTTAAAAAGTTTTTGCCAAAAAATAGGGTAATATTAAGGAAATCAAAATTTAACGAAATGATATGATTATTGATAATTAGATTGATTATTAAGTGTTATTAATGTACTTATTTTCTATTGGTAACACATTATTTGATGGCTTGTTATATTAACACCACACATATTGTTGAATACACCTCACATACTTAATACATCTCACATTTGCTTTTTTTTAGTTAAAAATTATCTTAATACACCCCACATATTTCTCCACAATACCCTCACACCCCACACTCTTAACATACACTATACATTTTCTATATACACCCACATTTCCTACTTATATTCCACACTCTTTACATCTTATGTGCAAATACATAATATCATACAAAGCACTTTTGGTGTGAAGCTAAAGGTCTGTGGGATACTAGAGTTTTTCTAATTTCTCCCAAGCACAACTCCACTTTGAACTTAGAGAGAATTTAGTTCAACAAATCCTGAACGAGGTGTTGTGGGTTACCACCTCAACAATCTCATATTCTCATTAGCCTAATTCAACGGAGTGTACAAGGCATAACTCATACTCTATTACGTGCATGCAGAAATGTCTGGCATTGCTGATGGAAATCTTGGAGTTTTGCACATCACGACATGCATGGAAGTTTTATAATAAAAACGGTGCACTTACGAGTGGAAACAACTATTCATTTTAAATTGTACGTTATTTTTTAGGCAATTAGATTTAGGTCTAAAAACGTAAGCTGCTTTTTAGTTTAATCCAGTTTTCTATGATCCACGAATACCAGTTTCGTGGTCCAAGACTAAGAGAGAGAGATATTATTTTTAGTTGTTATTTAATTGTGAAATCAATATAGTTGGAAATAAGAGGTTTTATGTTTGATTTTCACTAAAAACGAATTCAAATCACATTATTAATAATTCATTGTAAAACTTAACTCATTTCTTACCTGTTAAGGTGAATAATATCGTTTTTAAGAAGAAAAAAAATTATGGAACTAATATAAAGCTTGAACAATGAAGTGGAAATACACGTGGAGGTGCTGGAGGGAGAGTGTTGAGGACTCGCTTTTTAGGCGAGTGCTACTAGCATTTCTCCAATCTTTTTACCCGGGCTGCTACTATTCGGTTAGAAGGGTCTCCAAAGCTTAAAACCCTAGGACCCGACATCAACCAAAATCAGAGAGAGTGCGGGTAAGTATTCGACCCAAAAAGTGATGTCAGTGTCTGAGGAAAATGCCAACATACGAGACCCCCGCCGCCGCTTGCTGGCGGCGAAATACGAGCTGAGACGGAACCTGTACAAGGCCCTCTGCAAGGACCCAAGCCTTCCCAGCAATCTGCGCGAGGAGAACCGCTTCAAGCTCTCCAAGCTGCCCCGGAACAGCTCCTTCACGCGCGTCAGGAACCGCTGCATCTTCTCCGGCCGCGCACGCGCCGTCTACGAGACCTTCCGTATGTCCCGTATCGTTTTCCGTTCTCTTGCAGAAAGCGTCTTGGTAGCCTCCCAAAACGGTGCGCCTCCAAGCTCTTCGTTTCCATTGTTTTCTCGTTTTTTGTTCGCAGTGTCTTCGCTTTCAGAAATGAGTTTTGTCATGAAATGGAAATTCTGCGTGTTCCATAATTCATGTCTATTAATTCCATAAGTCATTTCAAATTAGAATAGTTCAAAGCCAATAAAGATATCAGAAATTGTGAATTATTTATTCTGCACTAGAAGTAACTGCATAAATAATTGCTCTCCGGCACAAATTTGCGTTCATCTTTCTTTAGCAGAACAAATTGCATTTGTACAACACTAAGCAAACCTATATCTTTCCTTTTTGATACACGGTTCAAATGCAGAAAGATGCTCTTAATCGCTTAAGTTGTAAAAAAACCTTCGACCATTTAACTGACTAAAACAATAAATGGCAGATTATAGGATTTGTTTCCCCAGAAGTTTGGGGTAAAATTGGAAGAAGAGTGGAGTCAAAGAAGGGAAATGAGAATGAAGAGAACAGCAGCAGCAAGGAAGGAATATTAACAGCAGCAACAAGGACCCCGTGTGTCACTTATGATAAAAGCAAGTACATTCGAAGGATGCATATGCATATTAGTTTTTGTTTTTCTTTAGAGAATGACGGTTTGGTCCATTCACCTAGTGAACATCAGTGTAAGTTATCATGCAAAGTCATGAGCCTGTCAGTGACTTATATGGGTGGGCATGGTTCGTCCGGTTTACTATAAAAAAAAACAGAAAACGAAAACCTGAAGAATTTGCATTGGTTTGGTTGTTTGGTTGTAGATCGTCGGTGATAACTTCTTTGGATTTGTGTGAACTAGCAGACCGATTACAGTAGATGTTGCAACATTTGAACTAATCCAGACCTATTTAAGAGAGAGAGAGAGAGAGAGAGGGAGGGAGAGAGAGAGAGAGAGCTCTACTCTATGTAATGACCCTTTTGAACATAAAAATGAACTGATTACACAAGAAATGCAAACTGTTTATTAAATTAAAATAAAAATCTGTCGAAGTTTATAATACTTCAACATGTCAATGCATCAAGATCTAAAACTGGTCGTACAATTTTATTGTATCTAAAAATAAACTCAAGGGTTTTGATGTCAATTTTTTTTTTTTTCTAAAAGATTCGTACGTTCATTTCGTAGTTGTGGGTCGTCGTTTATTAGAGCTGCTCTTCTTTTCCCTGGCTAACGAGGAGCTCGCTTTCTTGTTATTTTCTGATTTACTACTCTTTGCTTTTTCACTGCTTCTTCTCTTAGGTCCATTGTCAAATGTATACAATGACGCAATGTCAGGAATTTCCCCTGGAATGTTGTAATTTGATTCTGACGCAATTGTTACAGTAAACATTGCAAGAAAAATGGGCTTTACGTACAAAATTAAGGACACTAATGAGAAGTTTGTGCCTATCTAGGGTAGAACAGTGCTCATTCAATGATGAGCACCATGTATTGTGCCCAATATAAAAAAAATTGGACACAAGCACATTAGTAGGCACGGATGACACACCCTGACCGAAATCGAGACATGCTGGCCATCACGTGAGAGTGATGTAGCCATGTGCGCAGTGCGGACCTGATAAAATATGAAATTTAGAGTGAATAAAAACCAAACTAACTAATTTACATTAGGGATAATATGTAAGTGTGCGGAAGTGTTTAAAGTAGAGATACAAATATTCAGAGCATAGGCAACCTAGGTGCAACCCAGTAAACTAAGTATTGATTATACAGAACATGAAAGAAATTCCTACATTTATTTGGATGACTGTCAAAACCACGAGAAGTCCTCGTGAGTCACCTAATGTGATCTATACGGCTAAACCTATAACTCATCAAGTATGCCTGCATACGAGTCGGAACCACCTAGTGTGGTCTGTATGACAGGGCTGGGTGTAAATAAGTACGCTCAAGTGCTACGATCATGTAAAGGCTGTGCAAATAATCACGGGTCACCTACGAGTCGGAACCACCTATTGTGGTCTGTACGATAGGGTTGTGCACCAAACTTGGATCCAAGGTGGGCGTGCGGTGCAGGAGGTGAACATCACGTGAAGGACTGTGCCCTGACCACGGGTGGGAGCACTAACACCAGGATGCAAGATAATGAGCTCTAAATGCATCTACGTATAACCATACACAATGCAACTAATACCATCATGATGTACTCACCTGAAACTTACCTAGGCCTCTGCAACCTCATCCAATACTATGCATAACCATACTAATGCAATGCTAAAACGTAATGCACACATGACATGGCATTTAAAACATGCGTTCATTTAAAACAGTTTATGGGAGTCATAAGCATATATACATATATATAGAAAACAAAAGCCCACTCACTGGTAAGTAGCAGGATCGTAGCCCCCAAGTCTTGCCTGACCGTGCTCGTCCTCAGGGTGCATCTCACCTATATGCGAGATAACTAATTTAACGTTAATTCGATAGCACATAAACAAAATCTAGGATTAACTTCACACACGTTGCTCAATTGGGGTGTTTGAATATACCAACGTATACTCAAAACCACGAACACCCGCATATTTTTAGAATAATTTTATGACGTCTCACGCACCGGCCAAGGCATGGCCACATGTGTCGGCCATGCGCAAGCAAGTGCTTGGCACACTGGGGGAATCCCTAACGGCGTTAGGGAATATTCTGTTTAGAAACTAAAGGAGTTACCTAACGCCGTCAGTATATTCCGTCAAAGTTGGTGGAATATTCCCTTTCCTTTTCCGATGATTCGCCGGAATCCGCTGCCGGTCGTCGTCTATGTCGTCGATTTCTGGAAAATCTTAAAACTTTAATATCTTCATCATTTTTCAACCAAATTCCACGAATTTTATATGGATTTGAAGCTCTTAACTAGAAGAACACAATCTTACCTATTTAAGGTCCTAAAACTAACGGAAATGGTTGGAATAAGGCTTGGAACAACCGGCCCAAACCTACAACTCCGTGTTCTCGCCTATTCGAATGTTCAAACTGCTCCAAAACTAATCTAGGGTCCCTACTAATTTGATTAGGACCCATCTCAAGCCCTTAAACCTTCAAAAAAGACCAAGATCACGATGGAGAAAAATACACCTCGCTGGAGCTCGCGAGTTCTTGAATTCCCGACGTCTATTCCTCAACCTAAGGGTATGGACAAACTCATGGAGTCACGAGAAAAGTGATGGTGGTGTCCAAATACTTGATCTGTGAGGTTTGATGGTGTTTGTGAGTTGTAAGTCTCGGATCGTATGGACAGGGAAGAAGGATCGAGAAAAGGTGAGAAGGTAAGGGTGATACGTGTGTATGTGTGTGTGTGTATGTGGTCACGAGATTGGCCAACAAGAAAATAATAAGGCCCCTGATTGGGCTGCCGTGAAGAAGAGAGAGAGTTAGAGAGTTTCAAATGGCGCAAAGGAAATAAACCAACCTAAAATCTGATTGGGCTAAGGATAATAGGAACTAATTTGATTGGTGACTAGGTGATAGACAACCCAAAAATTAAATTCTACCCGATCTCGCTCATAAATCGTCATAAAGGAGCCGATTCAACCCTAACTTCCGTCAATGCGCTCCTGACATCGAGTACGATTTAATTACGTCAGCGAGAAAATTAATTTAATCCTGAATATGTAAATCCACGTCACTAAACCATGAGAGCATTATCGTCATTTTACACACTTGGGGAGAAAATATATATAATAATTTGGGACGGGTCGTCACAACGGAAACCATGACTTTTGTGCCTTTAATGTCCGTCCAGCTTGCATGTGGCCTTTTGGAAATTTATTCTTAATTTGCAAAGACATGATAAATGCTTCCGTGCCCTTTAATTTAATATATTTAAATAAAAAGTAGATTTTCGTGTCTTTTACATATTTACTTTTCCAATCCCACAGTTGTTTATTAATTTTTCTATGTCAATCTTAACACCTCACACTCTCTTCGCCTTTCCTTTCTCCCTCTATGTCCCTCTCCCCCTATCTCATTCAACCCCATCCTCCGTACTCTTACGTATTTGGCGTGTTTGTGGTGTTATAGGAAATAGGGTCTGAGAGAAATATGTAGTAATTTTGAAAGGAAGATGGGTTAAGTGTATATGAATTTTGCAATTCCGATTTCAAATTTCTTTTATTGTATTTTTGAACATGTAGTTTTTTTTTTTTTTTTTTTTGAGGTCGTTGATTCTTTGGGTACAATGCATGCATCTTAATTCTAAGAAAGACAAGATTTGAATCTGTAAAGTGCATGTCTCTAATTGCTCCCCTCTCTCAATGTAAGTACATCTATGCATCTTTATTTCCTTAATTATATTTGACTTTGTTATGTTGAGTTGCCAAATTAAAGATATTGCACAACCTTTTTGATACTACACTAAATTTGGAACATGCGAAACATTAAATTTTGAGTTTTAATTATTGAACAGCGCCAGCATCTTAAATTTGTAAGCATCCACAGTAATGGTTTGGGGCTTGATAGTTGTACCAAATCTCTTTTTTTTTCTTTTGTTTTTTTTAATTCCCAAGTGCATGTCCATATGTGTAGACCTTTTTGTAGCTTTCTATAGTTTGGGTTTTTCTTGTTGTGTGCTTACATGGTTTGGGATTAATTTGCAGGCCTGGGTATTATAAAAAACTTTGCGCCTTCAGATTTAAGGTTTGATTATGTCTTACAGTTAATTGTCATGCCCAACAGTTAATTCTCATGCCCATGACAAGGTGTGCATTTTTTTCCATTACATTTATGTGTTCTATCAATTAAACTCCAGACCAACTACTAATCTCCTAAGTTCTTTGAATTCCTGTTTGTTAAACGTTGTAGAAAATGGCCTATTTTGAGATATTCTTTGAATTCCTGTTTGTTTTAGCCTGACCCATAGTTTTATTGGTATCTTGGACGTGCATGTAAAACCAAGCTGAATATTTCTTACCAATGGTATTACTATTTGATTTTATTTTGTAATATTTGAATTTTATGTTCTTTTTTTTTTTTAATATTTAACCTATTGGGCACAGTAATAAAATTTTTGTTAACATGGATGGGAAAGTAATCTGGCAACTTGTCAGAATGAAGGCACAAAAAAGCCTTCATTTTTGCTGACATCATTGAGCACCAAATATAGTATTGTACCCTATGACACGATCACATATAAGAATTTAGGAAAATTAATGAAAATGACTTGAAAACTTTGAGTTTTAAGATAAGGACAAAATAAAGGGTAAAATGAATAGTATCAGGATTGACCTTTTAGTGTAAAAATGTGGTTTTTCGTTAATATGAACAGTACCGGAAGCTTTTCGATAAAATGCCCATAAGATTTTGATTGCTACACTGTTGCTAATGGTCTAAGGGCACATATATTGGTGCCTTAGGCCTTATAGGCATAGATAATTTTCTGTGCGCAGGACCCATATATTTTGTAGTCAAAATTTTCCACTCCCTTAAATTACGATTTTAATCAACAAACTAACCGTGGAATTCTTAAAGGCAAAAAGACGATAATATGGTACCAGCTAAAAACCAAAGTAAACTCGTATAATTTTGGACCAAAAAATTCGACTTAAAGTTCAAAGTATTGCGTGCTGAATTGTTCATGAAGGAAGTATTTATACTAGTAAGATGGACAACTTGTTTAAGTAGGACATGTAAACTTACTTGTTTGCATTCCAATATCAATGAGGACATTGAGGAGGAAACAAGATCTTGTTTACTTTGGGAGAGGTTCGTAGTAGATTATTTCCTTCCCTTTTCATTTGTTTCCATTGATATCTTTCCCTCTAGCAGACAAATTCTCTAGCACAGATATTAAAATAAAAATAAGTTTTAAACTTATAATATTTTTTTAAACAACTTATAATTAATTTTACAAAAGCTGAAATATCAGAAGGTAATTGTAAGTTAAGATTTACATGTTTACTTACAAAGAATAAGAGTTAGAATCATTGTGATTTATTATTTATTTTCGTCAACTAAAACATCATTATTGAAACATTTTTGGTTTAGCATGTGAGCCATACGTATTAGGCTAAAATGGAACTCTCCATTACTTGTTAGTCTGTGAGGCTGGCACATGTGCTAATAATTACATAAAGTTGACGGAATTTTCAATAACTCTCATATTTCTAGTAGTTTTCCGCAAGGCTGACACATGTTGCAGTCCTATTAGATTAGGAATGTGATTATGTAAATCCTAGTATATCTTGGAATATCTCTCATATTCCTATTAGGAGTATATTACCCATTAAATGTTGTAATCCTAGAGGGAAAGGTTTTTACCTATCCTATTACTATAAATAAAGGCACAATAGGGTAGAACAACAGACATCCACAATTACACATCTCTCTATTCTTCTCTCTTTGCCGCACCCTCTCTCTCTCTTTCTGGCCTCCATAATTGTTCAGTAAATTATGCCTACAACACGTTATCAGCACACTCTTAACACTGCGCTAAAGAGAGTTTGATCTTCAATCAGGGGAGTATTACGTTTTAATCATTCTTTTTATGATTACTTTATTATTTAATTGAATTGATCTACATGCTATTGATTCAATTTAATTTCTCTACGTTGCACGTGATGTAACGCATTGGAGATGCAATTCTGGCTTTCCGAGAAGAATCTTCTACAAATTCAAGGGCTTTTGTAGTTTTCTACCAATCAGGTATGCTTAAAATAAAGTAAAATATTTGAAACGACCTTGAAGCATGAAAACATTTCCCATGATGCATGAACCCCCCTCTGTTTATATTTTCCTTCCAATATATTGTATATGTTCAAATATTTGTCAATATATATTTGTTTCATACATCGCACAAATGTGGAATTTGTGAGTCAAAATATCAAAATAAGTTAGAACCAATTAGAGTTTTTTAAACCCTACATGTCGAAAAAAAAAAAAATCGTTGAGCCGCGCCAAACTGACCTGAAGCCATGCCGGGACAGCAGCTCACGTTTGGGTTTTTCTGTGCAAAGAACTCAAGCCCACACGCTGGGCTTTTCTTGCCTGACATACCTGCGGCCCTCGGCCCACATATCACAAGCCTGCTGCTTATGATCTTTTTCTCTTTCGGCCCGCATACTAGCTCCGCCCATCTTTGCTGCACCCCTGCAGCCTCCATGCAAACTGGGCTGCACATCAGCCTTTACCAAGCCTGACCCGTGTCTCTTCCCCTTGGCCCGGTTCCCGCTGCAATTGCAGCTTGCCTTCTTGAATGGGCTGCCCCGTGCATGCAATTTTTGTTGCAAGATCGGGACCCATTGCAGCCGGCAATTACATGCTGGGCTAGTGGGCTGCATACCTTTTTCGACCCGATGCCATATTTTGGCATCCCTCCCTTCTTAACCATATTCAAATATTTTTGGATGTTTTTGGTTAAAGCCTCACTAGGCTATATTTTCTTTATTGTTTGGCCTGAAGCCATCTAAAGTGAATATGACCCGAAGTCATTATTTTTTACTTCTACAATCGATCCCGTTCAGTCCTAATTTATTGAATTAACTAAAAGTAACTTGCAGTCCATTAATCTGATAATGATCCAAAATTATTGACCTGAAAATCACTTTTGAACATTAACAATTCAATAATTTATTTTTATACCTTGAACTGTTGACTTACTTTCGTAGTCCCGAAGCGCTCACACTTGAGTTCCTGAAGCAACCTAAATCCACTACACTTAAATCAACATATTGCATTCTGTGTTCTTGCAGGAACCTCTCCTTTATGAACTCAACATTCATAAACTAAATTGAACTTGTAGTTTCAAATTTAGTGCATTTGAAACCTGAAGTTTTCATAAAATAATACACCCATGAAAACCCGATATTTTTTCATGAAAATCATATCTTAGAACTCGAATGTTCTTACTTTGATGCTTATGGATGATTCCTTCCCATAACACCAATCACGATCTTGTTCCTTCCATTCAGTGGATTGTCGTACCGTCAAAAGTTCGATTTTCCTGATTTGGACGTTTCTAATATAAACCACTTCATGTGGGGTACAAGACGTGAATCTCCACTTGACTATCAAGAAGTTGAGAAACCATTGAAGCCAACAATGGCATGGAAGAGCTGAATAAGCCTCCGCCATGATCTTCATTCGAAGACTTATGATCAAAGCATTACAAATGGAAATACCTTCCGATCGAGGATTCCATGGCTCTTTGGCTCGCTCCTACAGACTGTCTAATCATGAAAGACATTGCCTGAAGCACACCATGATTACATCCATGAATGAGTACAATTCTGAAGTTTATAAATCCGATCGAATTTTGACTAGAGAATACTTTTCTCATCCTTCCATGTTTCTAACTCGCCCCTAAAGCAGTATTGTAGAAAGCAGAAGTTTACCAAATTCTCGGATCTGATTATTACCACAAACATATGGTAGAATCAGGGCCTGCCAAGGTGTGGCATTATGCCTGAAGCATGATCCTTGGCACCTAAGACCTAAAACTTTAAGAATAAGGGATATTATTCCCAAACCTCAACCATGCAAAATCTACTTCCATCTTGATGGAATAGATCATTGGTTATGCACCTGTTCGTGCCCCTACCAATGTTGTTGGGGAGTACCATTCTCGTAGTCAATATGTGAGGTTAACTTTGCTCCACCAAACATCGTTGGAATAGCTGAATTTTGGCATGAATGACCTTGTTGGCCGAATCCCCTTAGTAAACCATTTACTTTGTGAACATTTTTCCATGTTCTTGGACTCAAGTTTGGTGTATGTTTAACTTATGGATAATCTTAATGATATTGTCCTCGAATATGAGTTACTTGAATCATGTTTCTTAATACATGTGACTGATTCAATTAAACACGTGATTAGGTAGACATGTGGGAAAGTTAGTTCTCTAGATGAATGCGTACTATGCACACTAACTTTACACCTAAATCACATCTCTAACAACAACTTCTTAAGACTATTGGCATGCTCCTCGTTGTATGAATGGTACTAAATTACCATTTAAGGGACCTTAAATTCTCCCTGACGTTGAGTTTTTAAGGATATTCGAGATGACAATGATCATAAATGAAACCACTGAAGAAAGTAGAGTGAAATACCTTTGCACCACCTCCAAAAATGAGCCTGAAACTTTGATTTGGGGCCAATGGGTTGTCTCCCAACTGGGAATACACCACATGTGGCCAACCTAGAGCTTGGTGATTGAGCAGTTTACTTGCTTTTGCACGACCTTTTGGGACAATTAGGTCGAACAATGATGCTACAACGTATCTCCTTATCTGAAATAAGGATATTGTGCCTACAAGCACACCTTGCCAAGCATACTCATTAAGGAAATTGATTTTCTAAATCATCCCTTGCAAAGAAACGAAATGACTTTCTTTTCACAGTGGATTCAAGGAAATATATGTGGACTAATCCAACCAAAATGCGGACTATATAAATACTTATGGTTTTGGTTGATGAATCGACAAACTGGTCACATGTTTGTCCACACACATTACTGCTAAACCTCTTGGCCGATTAAGGGTTCACCACTCTACTTATCCCTTAAGGCCCGAGAGATTGGATAATGCCAGAGATTTTATATCAACGGTTTTCGATAAAGTATTGCATGTTGTTTTGGGTTTATAATTGAACATCGAATTCCTATGTTCACCCCAAATAGCCCCGCCTAGTGTTCATAAAGCGCAATTTAAATGATCACCTGAATTTTGGTAAACGCACCAAGTTTTCAGTTTCTACCTAGGGCTATGCAATCCCTGTACGTAGTTATGTTGGTCCGCTTTGAGACCCATTGCCACCCAACCTATATGACGTTACAATTGGTTACTGGGTACGAACCTGACGATTTTTGTATTTACGCATTTGGGTGAGCATTCCACGTGCCAAGTTGCGCCGCCGCAATGTACCACCATGGGTCTTCAAAGAAGGATGTGTATCTTTTGTCGATCATGATTCTCCTTCACACTAGCTCTCTTAGAGCCCTTGCATGCTATCTTTTTACCGCTCATTTGTGGGTTATCACTTTAATGAGACAATCTTCTCGCCATTAGGGGGAGATAAGGACGTCAACATTCCTGTAGAATGACGCAAAGTTGGGTGGACATTACCTACTATGTCTTATCTTGATCCCCATACCGCACAAAGTGTGATAAGCAAGTGCGATAAATTCTAGATTTTAGAATGTTGCTCCAGATGCATTCCTTTGATCTAGCTAAAGTGACGAGATCATATACCAACTGCAAACATGCTTGCAAGGATAGACATACTTAATGGACGTCGAGTCAACATCCCCGAAAGGTTTGCCAACCCCGTTGGACAGTCTAGTACACCGATGGACAGCCAATTAATCTGTCTTGGCCTAAAGCACGACAAATCACTCGGTTTGTAGGATTCACTTCCATAGAAGAGGAAGGCATGGCACAAAATGAATTAAACTCGATCGCTGTCTCAAATCATTTCCATCTCATGAGATTAATTCGGATTACTCCCAAGACATGAAGTTCTTGGTCCAGTATTCTAGTTTAGATGAGCCAAATGGAATTGAAATGAGATTATCATCGATGATGTTTTCACTTATATGGTAGCTACCGACATAAATGAAAAGCGACAATATCGAACCGTGTTTTATTAATTAAGTGACAACGTAGAACTGATTGGACAACTAAAGTTACAATCCAGGTCAAATTCCTTACCAAAGTTTGTATTGGACCTGTCGTTTCTACACTACCCAGGGTAACCCTGTTATGTTAGAAGTGGGAAAAGAAGCGTTATGAGATGAATGAAATAGTGCGATATAATGCACGCCTTACTGCGCAAGGTTTCTCTCAAACTGTCATGTGATTAACAACAGCATTATGAAATGTGGTTAATGTGTTCTTCATGGGGATATAGATACGAAGATTTACATGTAGGTTCCAGAAGAATTACATGGACTTGTTCAAATAGTTCCAAAACCATGGAACATCCTTTTAACTTGTTTGAGGCGTTCTACAATCCGACGAATGTGTTATACCCGTTTAAGTGATTATTTGATCAGTTAAGGATGAATTATGCCCTTGCGTGTTAAATTATGAAGTCTTATTCCAAATTGCTAGAGTTACAGTTTATGTCGTTAACACGAATCTCAGTAAGACTCTGGAAGTGCTTGAGAAAACTGTCCGCACCTAAAGATGGAATTTGAGATGAATGATCTTAGGAAAACTAGTTTATGCCTTGACCTGAAGCTGAAGCATTGTTCTGATGCTATTTTGGTCTACCAGTCGAACTACACCTCGAATATGTCACCCTTGAGTATACATTTGATCGTCCATACGTTATATGCAAATGAAACCCTTGAAGAGGTTATGGAATCCAAAATTCCATATCTATAAGTTCAACTTTGCGCTTCGTTCCATTGAATTGGTATTAAAGACGTACCTTGAAGGTACCACAAGGGCAAATCTCAACGCATCTCGAGCGGATCTAACCCCCCTGATCCTCGAAATGGTGTTTGCCTTGTTGTTATGGTGACGCAGATTACCTATGAAACATGCACAAAGCAAAATCCCCAAATGGTTGTCTTTACCATTAGGGATATCGTAATATCTTGGAAGTCCACGATATGATCTTAGTTGTGAAGTTTTCGAATCGTTCCAAGACTCACCTCACTTCACCACGCCACAAGTAAGACATGGTTAGAAGTTCTTGTAGAGGATATTCGAAGTACTTGCTGTTTTCATCCATCGTTGAGTCTTAACGACGATCCACGAAGACTATGCAACATGTATCTACCTGACCAAGCCATGATACATCAACGAAGTCAACGCCAAGACATATTGCGTCCACATCTACATCAGCAAAGCATTAGGAGATTGAAGTCATGCAAGCCAATCCCAGACAACCTTGCTGACCTCTACACAACGTCACTACTGAAGTCAACCTTTTAGAAGCTTGTCCAAGGAATTGGTATGCTTAACTATTCATTTGCAATGCTTGTAGTTCTCATTTGGAAGTTATGTCAAACTCAGGATGAGTATCCAGAAGCATACTCACTTGATCTTAATGTACTCTTTTTCCCTACTATTAGGACCATTTTTCCCACTGGGTTTTTGCTACCTAACTAGGTTTTAATGAGGCACTCTTCCTGGGCTGATCATACTACCTAACTAGGTTTTAATGAGGCATCATTCCTGGGCTGATCATACCCTTGTAAGCTCTTCTACTTGCGTCCAAAAGACGTATAGTTTTGACTTAATGCAACTTCTCATTTTTTTCTTAGCTTATGGGTTTTTCTCCTACCTTGGGTTTTACCATAGCGAGGTTTTGTGAGTTTTACTTTTTTATGCATTCTTTCGTTGATTTGAGACTCGCATTCGCTCATTGTGCCGACGACTTCATCAATTATACTTGCTTCATCACTGAAGACCTGATGCGTCATTTACTTGAGTATTTACACACTCAAGGAGGAGTGTTGCAGTCCTATTAGATTAGGAATGTGATTGTGTAAATCCTAGTATATCTTGGAATATCTCTCATATTCCTATTAGGAGTAGATTACCTATTAAATGTTGTAATCCTAAAGTGAAAGGTTTTTATGTCACATCCCGACCCAAGTGGGACCACTTCCCGGGCCCGCTTCCACCACCGTAGCACGATATTGTCCGCTTTGGGCTTACCATTCCCGCACGGTTTTGCTTTTGGGAACTCACGAGCAACTTCCCAGTGGGTCACCCATCCTGGGATTGCTCTAGCCTCCTTCTCGCTTAACTTCGGAGTTCCTACGGAACCCGAAGCCAGTGAGCTCCCAAAAGGCCTCGTGCTAGGTAGAGATGGAATATACATTTAAGGATCACCCCTGGGCGATGTGGGATGTTACATTTTACCTATCCTACTACTATAAATAAAGACACAATGGGGTAGAATAACAGACACCCACAATTACACATCTCTCTATTCTTCTCTCTTTGCCGCACCCTCTCTCTCTCTTTCTAGCCTCCATAATTGTTCAGTAAATTATGCTTACAACAATAATAATTTTTTTAAACAACTTATAATTAATTTTACAAAAGCTGAAATATCAGAAGGTAATTGTAAGTTAAGATTTAAATGTTTACTTACTAAGAATAAGAGTTAGAATCATTGTGATTTATTATTTATTTTCGTTAACTAAAACATCGTTATTGACACATTTCTTGTTTAGCATATGAGCCACACGTATTAGGCTAAAACGAAACTCTCCGTTAATTGTTAGTCTGTGGGGCTGGCATATGTGCTGATAATTACATAAAGTTGACGGAATTTTCAATTTTAGGCATAAATCCTAACAAACTTCACCACAAAGGCTTATGAATGGGTTGGGTTAGTGGGGATGGGAGGAGGGATGAGTTGAGTTTGAGATAATAAAGAGAATTTTATATTAATTTGACTCAATATATGGCAAGTTCTGAGTGATGGTGGAGCACCACTCAGCAAAGTTCAGTGATAAGTTAAGGCCCACGCAAGTTTCTTTTTCAATATATAGACAAAGCAAATTTCATTGTTATAATAAATCTTAACTCGTATGAAAAATCGATGAAGTTATGTTACAAACTAATATAAAATAAAAGATAGAGTAGCTAAGGTTTGAAAAGACGCTAGGTGGATTTAAGTAAATTTACTATATATCATATAAATAAGTGTTTGCTTACTGAAAAAAAATACATAATTTCATGAAAATATGGGGAACAATCTATAATGGATGTTCATCTAAGTATTCAATTAGTATTTATTGAAAAAATAAAAAGTAAAATCAAAATTATGTCACAGTCCTAATAGTTTACGACTGTGATCTTATAAATCCTATTATATATTGGGATGTCCTTAAGAGATTCTACCATATCCTATCTTTAGATATTATCCTCATAGAGTTGTAATCCTATTGAGGTAAGGAATTAACCTTCCATACTACTATAAATAAAGACACAATAGGGTGAGAAATCACAGCTCATAATTCACCCAATTATCTCTATGTTTGCCGCACCTTCTCTCTCACTCTCTCTATAATTCTATAGTCAAACAGGCCTACAACACGTTATTAACACACTCTTGATGTTGTGCTAATGAGAGTTTTTTCATCTTCAATCAGGGGAGTTTTACTTTTTAATCATTCTTTTTATGACTAAATTATTATTTATTAAATTGATCTACATGTTAGTGATAAAATTTAATTTTTTCTGTGTTGAATGTGATACAACGTAATGGAGATGAAACTCCGGCTTTTCGAGAATGATCTTCTACAAGTTTAAAGACTCAATCTGTTTTTTGCCAATTAGGTTCTCCTAAAATGCAAGTTTAATATTTTCAACGACCATGATGCATAAAAACATTCTTTTTGTATATTTCATATATTTGTCAATATATACATGTTCATGCATAACACAATTATAAATTTGCTATGTGGAATTTGTCCGTAAAAAACTCGAAATAAAATAGAAGCACTTTAGGTTTTCACTAAAACCCTAGAATTCGACCAAAAAAAAAAAAAAAAAAAAACCCTAATTTTTTTTTTCTGCGGCTGAGCTAAAGCCTGGTGCCGCGCCGACGAGCCGAAGCTAAACACAGCTCAGGCCTGGGCTTCCCCTGGACCACGCCGTTTTTGCGTTTAGACTGCAGCAGCCCTCTGGTATGCTGCGTTTGTGACGAACCAAGCCGAAGGCCTAGGTTCTAGTTTGCTGGGCTTACAACCTTCAGCCCACTCCAGAAGCGGACAAACCTTGCTTCGTAAGAAGACTACTGCTTACTAAGCCCGCCTTGCTTCTCAGCCTGCCAGCAAGCCTGATACTTAATGGGCTTTGCCTATCTAGGCCCGGTTTTTCTACAGCCTGCTGGCTGTTCTAGCCCCTGTCCCAAGAGCCCAAAGGCATGCAACCCTTACTGCAGGGCCGTGCACTGGCAGCCAGCAACTTTTGCTGGGTTGCGATATTTTACTACCCAACGCCACATTTTGGCGACCCCCGCTTCCTAGCCATAACTAAATTTTTTTGGGGTGTTCTAGGCTATATCCATACTTGGCTATATTTTCGTAAATGCTTGGCCAGAAGCCAACCAAAGCTATTATGACCTGCACGTCATTATCTTACTTCCATTATCAAACCCGAAAGGTTCTGATTTATTGAATTAATTAAAAATGACCATCAGTCCATTAATAAAAATTCAAAAATATTGGCCTAAAGTCCACTTTTGGAAATTAATGATTCAATATTTTTTTTTTTCTTTTCTTTGAATCGTTGACATCCTTTCGTAGTCCCGAAGCGACTCACGCTTGAGTTTCTGAAGCAATCCAAATTTACTACAATTTAGTTGTATATTGTATTATGTGTTCTTACAAGTACCTCCTTTTATGATTCGGAAGTTCACACTAAACTCGAAACTGTGGGTTTGAATTTAGTGTATTTGAAACTCGAAGTTTTCATAAAACAATGCACCCATGGAAACGCAATTTTTTTCATATAAACCATGTCTTAGAACCCGAATGTTCTAACTGCGATGCTTATAGAGGTTTTATTTCCCATAACACCAATCACAATCTTGTCCCCCTATTTAGTGGATAGATGAACCATCACAAGTTTGATTTCGCTGATTTGGACATTTCTCTCATAAACTACTTTATGTGGGCACAAGACCTGTAACTCCACTTGACTATCAATAAGTTAAGAAATTATTGACGCCAATAATGGCATGGAAGAGCTGAATAAGCCTCTGCCATGATCTTCATTTGAAGATCAATGCTCGAACCATTACAAATAGAAATACCTCCTTAACGAGGATTCCATGACATTTTTGCTCATTTTACGGACGGTTTAATCATGAAGAATGATCTTGCATGAAGCAAACTATGATTGAAACATTTAAGTCCATGAATAGGTACAGATTTGAAGTTTATAAAATCCAATCGAATTTTAACTGGAGAAGATTTTTCTCATCCTTCCATGTCTCTGACTTGCTCCTGGAGTAGCAGATAGAAAGAGGAAGTCTACCAAATTATCAAATCTAATTACTAACACAAATGTGAGAGAGATACCCTAATACAGATTAACCAGGTGGGACCATAGACATGTCCCCAATAGTGTGGTTCCTAGCACACTCTATTTCCCTAAGGAAACTAGCCTATATCATTCCCTCTTTTCCCTAGGGAAACTCATGAGCAAGGTGCAAGGTAACAGAATCGGCCAACCTTGCCTAGGAAAACAAGCAAAGGGATGCATTTCAAAGCCTAAAGAGAACCCCTCACTCATGCAATAAATCATTGCATCATGGCACAAACAAGAATCTCAATCAGTAAGCCAAGTTCATCCTCAAATTTGAAGTTTAAACAAAATGAAGAATAGAAAATAAGGCATCAAGGCTATCGTGTTCTTCCTAGCACTAGAAAAGCAAAAGGCCCCATGGCCACCATCTTAGGAAAACAAGCTGATTGTCCAGAAGACAATCTTGATAGGAAGTTATTCATGTTGGCCGCTGTCGTTGCTAGACCTCAGTTGCATCACCTATGTCTACCCCAAGAGATAAGAAAATCCTTAAACCTTATCTTCCATTGATTTCATTTCATTACCATATGCTTACGAAGTCATTCACATGCCTATCTTTAGTGCATGAATTGCTCGTTATACACATAAAGCATGCTCCTAATACAAAGTACTATTGCGTTTATATATGCCATGCCATTAATTCACCTAATTTCTAATTTGGAGTGTATTAGTTTGTTTTGTCAAGAAAGTGCAGAAGCCTACGTAAATTCATTCTCCACGCATACTTATCATGTCTAATTATCGTTTAATAATTAAAACTTGCATTGTTCGCTCTATAGATGATCACACATTTTTATTTCATGGTTTCAATGCTTACCATGCCCACTAGGTACGTGATGAAGTGAACTCATATGAATTGCTCACTACACGAGTTAACTTACATGCTAGAAGTTTCATCATATGACCAATATATTCACTAATGCTCAAATATAGGTTTGAGGTCATGTTTGGATCTAAACTTCCATGAATAGCTCGAGCCTCAGCCCACAGAATATACATTCTCCACTACAAGCATATACATTTACTGCCGGAAAGAAGAATAAAGCGAGCTTCTCAATGCAATATGCGTAGGAACTCATGACCAAACAGTCTTTGACACGAGAATAGTTTCCCTACATGTTACCATGCAAACATATACACCTTTCCCTAGCCATTGTCATGCCAACAAGCTGGGAAAAAGATTAAAATTCTAACTAAAGGAAAACATGCTATACAAATGTCCAAACAAAAGGGCAAGCTACATACAACCAAGCAATCATGCCAAGCTAAACAATGCACCTAAACTAAGCCTACTCAAGAAAGCATCAACAAGCAATCAAGCTGGGCTTTGTAACAATCGTGTGACACACACATTAAAAGTAAGAAGAAAAATCACAAAAGGCAGGCACACAGGGTTCCGAAGCCAAAAACTACGGAGAAGCATGGGTTTAGTTTCCCGAGGGAAGGATCATGCCATGCAAGGATGCTGATTCAAGAATTCCTAACATGCAATATGCTCTAGCATGCCTCAAGTATTGTCAGCCCCATGTAATTCCAAAAATTCAATCATTGCAAAGTCAACAATGCCCACAACCTTTCCTTTTAGGTTTGAGTTGGTTGCCAAACACCATGTCGATTGTTTACTATAACTATCGTTTCCCTGCCTATATTTAGTTGTTTCCCTATCCAACTTATTCCACTACATTTTACATGCTAAGCAGCCTCGTGCCTTCATATCTAAAAAAACCCTTTTCCACCAGTAACTTTAAGCGACTACCCTTTCTACTTGCCATTTTCACCAGAAATCACAGTCAAAATTCAAAATTATGCTTTCCAAAGATAGTCCAAGCAAATATTTACAATATCAATGTAAACTTTCTGCATGAGCAAACTTTGATCATTATGACCCGAACTTCCTTTACTATAGCCAAAACTCGACATGCCAAGGATTTTATGATGACCAAGCACAGAAGGGATGAAATTATTATAGCGTGAAAGTTCAACTGACTTATGCTAGAGTGCCATGCCTACAAAGATGATATTGAGGGAACTTCCCTGCATCCATGCTCTTATTTCAAGTTATTATTCTCCTTTCCCACCATGCCCATAAGCACTTAAATTGCAGGAAGCATAAGCCTAATTTCCCTAAGGAAACCAACAAGGGGAAGTTGGGAAAGAATGGGGATTTGCCTTAAGAAAAAAAAAAGAGCATAAACTGCTACCTATTAACCAACAGGAATACCCAAAGTTTCACTAGGAGAATGAGCTAAGCACGGGAAACTATGAAAGAGATCACCATGTTGTCTCAGTTTGCTTGCAAGAAAATAGCCGCATCGAGTAGAACATACTTTGGAGTTTTGGGCTAGGGTTTGACTCTTTGGCCTAATTCAATTCTTTCATAGCCCAAATATTCTAAGGGGCTAATGTTGGGGCCTAAAAATGTCATCTACAAGCTCAATCATGTCTCAAAACCAATTGTTGTGGAAGCATCACAAGCCAAGCTTGGATCTATGCATAAATACAAAATGAAGAGTATGCAAATTTAAGATCATGCCATGTTAATAAAATAATAGTTTATTGGACTTCATATTTATCATGCCAAGCCGTATTGTATATTAATTCATTAATATTAGAATACGAGTCACGCCATGCTTAAATAAGCCCAAGCCACTTAACGGGGCTTACCAAGTGGTTTGTGGTGTGGATGATTACAGAAGTTCATTGCGCCCACGTTCAATGAGAATTATGGAAGACTTTTTGGCTGCTTGGGACCACCAAAAGTCCAAGCCCATGATTTTGGCTTCATGTGGGAATGCTTGAGAGAGAACAACTTTAACCATACCCTTTCCCTTGCAAACCAACTAGAGTACTTAAGAAATAACTAAAAATCAAAGCCATGCTAACCAAATCACATGCTTATCTAGAGCTGTGCACCCTTTTTATTGTGTAGAAAGGAATCCTTCATTTCCAAGCTCACATAGGAAATGGAAGAGAGAAAGTAGGGAAAAGCGTTACTAAAGATGGACTTATGTTGGGGACTTGGTCTAGGAAAAGTGTTGTGAGACTTGGTCCAGGAAAGGAGAAACTTTGAACAGTGTGCTCAAATAGGCTTCACGGGGCTCTTAGTATGTGCAATGTTATAGCAAAAAGAAAACTTGTACCTGTAGCCATGGAAAGATGAAGGAAGACTTTGTTGATTTAGAAAAGGTGAAGAAACCAAGAGATTCTCCAGCTGGAGCCTAGAAAGATCCATGTTTCTATAAATACAATACATCACGTTGTAAAGAGGAGAAAGAATAACCACCCGATGGTAAAAGAACGACAAGGGTAAGAATGCACCACATAGGGCAAGCTTCCTCTAAGTGTAGGAAACACTAGTTCTTTATAGAAAAGTCTTCCTTTCATCCTCAGCCTTCCAATAATCTTCCTTAACTTTTGCAAAACCACCAAACCATTAGAAACCAAGCTACTTCGATACCATACAGCCAAGAACAATCTCTCTCTCATGCCAAATTATTGAGCTTTTAGCTTCCACACCATGCATCATTCGTGCAAGTCATAACTTATTGTGATTACTCAGTTGTTTCCAGTGTTTGTTAGTTTAACAAATACTCCTCAAAGCCCTCAGAATCAGTGCAGAAAACACCCATCAACACCTAGGGAAACACTCATCAGCATCGAGGAAAACACTTCATTAACGCTAAGGGAAAACACTCGTCAACACCAATTGAAACACTCATCAGCGCCCAGGGAAACACTTTCTTAGTGCCCAAGGAAACACTTAGCACCTAGGGAAGCATCTCATCAACACTAGAAACACTCAATATAATACCAAACCAAGCATCGATGAGCTATTGGAAAAAGAACAAAACATTCCGTATGACTTGCTTTTCCTCCGCGATACTTTGGGCAATCCTCCCTAACTCAAAAACGAGGGACATGAAGGTTTTGACTCGTTTCTTTACAACACAAGACCATCAAAGTCTTTATGGTCCTCATATACTACATACGATAACATTTTTATATTTCATAGCAATCTAACGGTCAGATCGACATTAACAATGAAATTCAAATGGCGGTATGCTTTCCCTTACATCAAAATAATCGAACCATCGTTTAATGTTCAACAAGCGAACTTGGAGCCAGACCCAAGACATTGAGAACGTCTGGTTGTCCAAAAATCCAATACACCAAAGTCCCCCACGTGCCGTCACGCACAGTGGTTACTATGAACGAAAACCTGAGTTTCTGACTATCTTTGATTGTCCCCCAATTGCACAGGCTGGTACAATAAGTCACAATGATGAATTTCATACCTAGGACGAGGTCTAATTCGGCCAGGAAACACCTGAATTCCAACATAGTTCACCGGAAACCCTAGAAATGTGTGATCTTCGATTCAACGTCCCCCGACCTCCAATGATTCGATCCTTTCTTGGGTCTTGCTCCTGACGTCGAGAGGAGTTAGATGGTGGTGATGGACGATGACGAAAGTCATGGCAATGGTGAGATCACCGATGTGCACCCGTGGAAGCCTAACAACTCTGTTCATTGTGAACCAGGGCCAAATCGACTCGAGTTGATGTGAAATTGCAAGATGGCAAGCCGCTGAGTTGTTTGCTGGTAGTGGGTCGTCTCAGTTCGTCGGAATAGGGTCGGAAATTTGGTGCAAGAACCAAGTCAGAGACCAGGTTGCACGTGGATAATGTGGGATCCGCCAACTAGGCATGCTCTTCCCCTTCTTATTGGTTCTTTCCCCCAATAAATGGGGCCATCGCCTCTCTGATTAGTCCTTTCCAATCCCATTTATAGAAATTCCTACATTACTATTTATATTTAACTTCAAGGTAACTTCTTCATTATAGCTCCGATTTGCAAACGCCTTTTGGCTATGCACTCGTGGGATCGAGCTCTATTCAAAAATATTAATTGTGACCTTGAAATAAGTACATATTTTAAAAGATTAATTACGAAAATTCATACCTTGTAACCATACGATTCAAATTCTAAATTTAACAGAAATTAAAATTAAAATAATGTAAATACGAAATACAGAATTAAAAAAAAATTAGATACGTAATTAAATAACGAAATTCTGGGACCACATTCCACAGATGTGCTGCCAAGGTTGTTAAAAGCATTAAAACTCTTGGAAAGGTGAAACTCATTCATCCCAAAAAGTAGACCTGGCAATTTATTACACGACCCGTTAACAGACACGTAAACGACACGAAAATAACGGGTTTCGGGTCAACATGATAACTAATCGTGTCATTATCGGGTCACACGATAATAACCCGTTAATAACGGGTCCTTAACAGGTTTACACGAAAGTGACACGCGAGTAACCTGTTTCGACACGATAAGAAAAATGCTATTTTGATGATTTTAATTTTTTAAACTACTAAAAAAAACTTACTATAAAATGCAATAGATATAATGAATATGTATATATTGTTTATTAATTATTATTCTATTATTTTATATAAATTTTAAAATTTAAGTTTTATTTATTTATTTATTTTTATAATATATTATAGGCAAAGATTGAGATTAAAAATCATAAAACACATTAAAAATAAAAATATCAAGTAATTTAAAAATACCAAAAACATAAAAAAATTATAATAATTAATTTCCCGCCTAATATTTCAAGAGTTTCATCCATTTCCCACCTAATGTTTGAGAAATTTTGCAACCTATATCCATCCATTTCCCGCCTAATGTTTAACCCAAAGAAAAAAAATAATCAGCTTTTTTTTTTTTTTTTTTTTTTTTTTTTATATATATCTCTTATAACATTTTAACTTGAATAAAATAAAATACGTAATAAAAAAAATAAAAGTAATTTTATTATTAAATACCATCACATAATAATTGAAACATAGTCTAATTAACACTTAAAATATATAAATAATTAATATATTTATTCCAAGTTATCAAAACGATAAGATTCACTAACGCTTAAAGTTTATTTATACTTTCATTAAGTATAACATCAATGCGTATTGTCACATCCCGGTCCGGGGCGGGACCACTTCCCGGGCCCGCTCCACCACCGTAGCACGATATTGTCCGCTTTGGGCCCCAACCACGCCCTCACGGTTTTGTTTCTGGGAACTCACATGAGAACTTCCCGATGGGTCACCCATCCAGGGGGTGCTCTCGTGCGCTACTCGCTTAACTTCGGAGTTCCCATGGAACCCGAAACCAGTGAGCTCCCAAAAGGCCTCGTGCTAGGTAGGGATGGGAATATACATTTAAGGATCACTTCCCTGGGCAATGTGGGATGTCACAATCCACCCCCCCTTAGGGGTCCGACGTCCTCGTCGGCACATTTCAGGCCAGGGATAGGCTCTAATACCAAATTGTCACATCCCGGCCCGGGGCGGGACCACTTCCCGGGCCCGCTCCACCACCGTAGCACGATATTGTCCGCATTGGGCCCCGACCACGCCCTCACGGTTTTATTTCTGGGAACTCACACAAGAACTTCCCGATGGGTCACCCATCCACGGAGTGCTCTCGTGCGCTACTCGCTTAACTTCGGAGTTCCCATGGAACCCGAAGCCAGTGAGCTCCCAAAAGGCCTCGTGCTAGGTAGGGATGGGAATATACATTTAAAGATCACTTCCCTGGGCGATGTGGGATGTCACAATAAAATTGTCACATCCCGGCCCGGGGCGGGACCACTTCCCGGGCCCGCTCCACCACCGTAGCACGATATTGTCCGTTTTGGGCTCCGACCACGCCCTCACGGTTTTGTTTCTGGGAACTCACACGAGAACTTCCCGATGGGTCACCCATCCTGGGAGTGCTCTCGTGCGCTACTCGCTTAACTTCGGAGTTCCCATGGAACCCGAAGCCAGTGAGCTCCCAAAAGGCCTCGTGCTAGGTAGGGATGTGAATATACATTTAAGGATCACCCCTGGGCAATGTGGGATGTCACAATCCACCCCCCTTAGGGGCCCAACGTCCTCGTCGGCACACCACGGCCAGGGTTAGGCTCTGATACCAAATTGTCACATCCCGGCCCGGGTGGCACCACTTCCCGGGCCCGCTCCACCACCGTAGCACGATATTGTCCGCTTTGGGCCCCGACCACGCCCTCACGGTTTTGTTTCTGGGAACTCACACGAGAACTTCCCGATGGGTCACCCATCATGGGATTGCTCTAGCCCCCTTCTCGCTTAACTTCGGAGTTCCTACGGAACCCGAAGCCAGTGAGCTCCCAAAAGACCTCGTGCTAGGTAGGGATGGGAATATACATTTAAGGATCACCCCTGGGCAATGTGGGATGTCACACGTATCCCATCAAAATGATGAAAGTATGAATAAACTCTTAAGTGTTAGTGAATTTATCGTTTTGACGGGATACGTATCCTACAAAACTAATTTCAACAATCCAACCGTCAAACTTGTTTATACATGCTTTGAGATCGCATACTCCAAAAATTGTAAAAAACAAACATTCAAAAATGAAGTAATGAGACAAAACTTTTCAACGATTATAAACAAAAAATCACGATTTAACGGTTATTTTAACTCTGATTTTGATGATTTTTTACAGCTATACTCCTTGAACCTAAACAAATACAATGAATGAATTCGATCTTCAATTTAAAATATTTACACTAGTGGATACCACAAAATCTCATGTTATACTTGATGAAAGTATAAATAAACTCTTAAAGTGGTAGTGAATCTATCGTTTTGATGTGATACGCATCCTACGAAACTAATTTCAACGATCCAACCGTCAAACTTGTTTATATATGCTTCGAGATCGCATACGCCAAAAATTGAAAAAAACAAACATTCAGAGATCAAGTAATGAGACAAAACTTTTCGACGGTTATAAACGAAAAATCACAATTTAACGGTTATTATAACTCCGATTTTGATGATTTTTTACAGCTACACTCCTTGACCCTAAATAAATACAATGAATGAATTCGATCTTCAATTTAAAATATTTACACTAGTATGTTATACTTGATGAAAGTATAAATAAACTTTTAAGTGTTAGTGAATCTATCGTTCTGATAAGATACGCATCCTACGAAACTAATTTCAACGATCCAACCATCAAACTTGTTTATATATGCTTCAAGATCGCATACGCCAAAAATTGCAAAAAAAAAAAACATTCAGAGATCAAGTAATAAGACAAAACTTTTCGACGGTTATACATGAAAAATCACGATTTGACGGTTATTTTAACTCCGATTTTATGATTTTTTTACAGCTACACTCCTTGACCCTAAACAAATACAATGAATGAATTCGATCTTTAATTTAAAATATTTACACTAGTGGATACCACAAAATCTTATGTTATACTTGATGAAAGTATAAATAAACTCTTTAGTGTTAGTGAATCTATCGTTTTGATGTAATATGCATCCTACAAAACTAATTTCAACGATCCAACCGTCAAACTTGTTTATATATGCTTCGAGATCGCATACGTCAAAAATTGCAAAAAACAAACATTCAGAGATCAAGTAATGAGACAAAACTTTTCGATGGTTATAAACGAAAAATCACGATTTAATGGTTATTATAACTCCGATTTTGATGATTTTTTACAGCTACACTCCTTGACCCTAAATGAATACAATGAATGAATTCGATCTTCAATTTAAAATATTTACACTAGTGGATACCACAAAATCTTATGTTATACTTGATGAAAGTATAAATAAACTCTTAAGTGTTAGTGAATTTATCGTTTTGATGGGATACGCATCCTACGAAACTAATTTCAACGATCCAACCGTCAAACTTGTTTATATATGCTTTGAGATCGCATACGCCAAAAATTGAAAAAAAAAAACATTTAGAGATCAAGTAATGAGACAAAACTTTTCGACGGTTATAAACGAAATATTACGATTTAATGGTTATTTTAACTTCGATTTTGATGATTTTTTACAGCTACACTCATTGACCCTATATGAATACAATGAATGAATTCGATCTTCAATTTAAAATATTTACACTAGTGGACACCATAAAATCTTATGTTATACTTGATGAAAGTATAAATAAGTGTAGATTTTTAAAAATCTCATGAACAATGTTATTTATTTGAGTGAAAAATTAATAATAATAAGTGTGAAAAATGTAATCACACGTAATGAAAAACTTTACAACGTTCATTAAGGGGTCAACTCCGAAATTTAATATGTATATACTAATTTAGTATTATGTTTTACATTTTTTTGGGCCAAATTATGTTTTTCTTTTCATTTTTATTGATTTAAAATATAATTTTCTTAACGGGTAACGGGTCGGGTCATATTACCTGATAATATTAACGGGTTGATTTCGGGTCGGGTCATATTACCTATTTACTTTAACAAGTATTACACGACACGACCCGTTAAGCTATCGGGTATGATACGAAAATGACACGAACACGAGAAACACGACACGAATGCCAGGTCTACCAAAAAGATGTATTTGTATGGGATTCCAAAATGGTTCATTGAACTTAAAAGAAAAGAAAAAGCATTGGGGTGGGATTCCAATCCCATGGAAAAGGCTTTTCTGAAATTCAAAAGAAACAGAAAGCAGAAGCAACAAGTACTCGTTGGTCCCTCCTCCGTGTGAAAGTTCTCCTGAGGCAACTGTTATGGAAGGAATCCTAGGATGCTGCACAACAGCCATGCTTAACTAAATGTCAAAAGCAGCAGCTATGTTTGAAAGATGGTGCAGCCATGTTTAAAGAAAAAGATGTCTTCATTTGTAGTAATTACTGTTGAGAATGAGTCTCACATTGATGGAAGAAGGCTACTTCCCATATTGCCAATTGGTTTTATAGTGGAACTTCAATTTTCTTTATGGTATTAGAGCAGTTTGTCCCACGTGTGAAACCAAACGGCCACACGCGCTTAACGTCACCCGGTTGTGTTGTCTACGCATTAGGCTTGAAATTCGTCACACGTGAGGAGGCGTGTGGAGAATGATTTCCACATTGATGGAAGGAGGGACCTTGCATGGGCTTATAAGAGGTTGAGCTACTCCTCTTATTGCCAATTGGTTTTATGATGGAACCTCAACTTTCTTTAATTACATGTCCGCTAATGGATGAAGATGACTAACTAAAGTGCTTCTACGTATAGAAGTGAACGCAAGCATTCTGAAGTTGAACACAGAGGAGCAAAGAAGCAGCCAAACGGCTCCTCCTACCCCCTAAGTCAAGTCAATTGTCAGCTCCTATCTACGGAGTTGTCGTATGGTTAATTCACACGGACAAGAGTCCCATTCGAAGAAGAGACAAGCCGCAATAAAAAGGGGAAGAGGGTCAAAACTCAAAGTTTAATGGGTGGTATATAAAAAATATCCATCAATTTTATTTAGGGAATTTTGTGCAATTACCACTTAAACTTAAAAGCATGTGCGCCAATACACCTGAACTTTCAATTGTAGTTTTTAACTATTTGAACTCTCTTAGTTGTTGGAAACTACCATCTACCGTTACCTTCCATCCATTTTGTCATTAAAGCATGTCACTTGTAGGGGTTACATAAATTCATTGATTATGCTATAGTTATGATTGCATAGTCCTAAAACAGTTTATTTGTGGGATGGCAAACCAACTGATGAACAACGTCAGGCCTCCAACTGTGTAGATTAGGGAACAACTTGTGAATCAAAATTCTGGTTGCTACTCTTCTTAGAGGGGTAAAATAATTGGTGTGATGGGAAAATGATGACTATCCGGTGTTTTTTGTGGCATGTAAAACTAGTTTTTTCATCATAACGATAGATTCATGATTTTTGTAATTCCATAAAGTTAAAAAAAAACATAAATCACCCATAGTAAACTTGTGCTTCATCAATTGTAACAAATAAGTTCAGGTAAATTAGGCATATACTAAATACCAATACTTGTGCTTCATCAAACATCGTTGTTTTCCTTTCTCTCCATGAAACCCTTCTATCCTGCTACAACAAAGACCCTTCCTCCTGATGTTGGTTTATCAGTTTCTTTCATATAAAGTGATTTGAGGAAATTTAGAAAGTTAATTGATGAAAATGCCCCCACAGGTGATATGTTTTAACCACAAAATGGATGGAAAGTAACGGTAAGTGGTAGATTCCAACAACTGATAAAGTTCAAGTGGTAAAAATACAAAATTGAAAGTTTAGGTGGTATTTGCACACATGCTTTCAAGTTCAGGTAGTACTTGTGTAAAATTCCCTTTTATTTAAGGGTGAAGTGGTATAAAACTGCTAAATCCCACACACATATCCCCTCGTTTATATCTAATCACAAGCAAAGAAAAATGTAAAAGAGGAAAGCAATGAATTAAACCCATGGTCCTCTCGAATCATGTTATGGTGACGGAGGTCTCGAAAGCAAAGGCTTACAATGCAAATGCCATTAATTCTATTTGACAATAAAAGTGGTATAAACCCATGAAAGCTTTGTTGGCGGAACAACAGTCAGAATCAATTAAGTTAATGGAAAAGTAATTTCTAATAAAAGTAACTATACTTACGAAATAGATATGAATATAATCACAAGAATAAAAATACAAAATGCAATGAACTAACGGATTTTGCAGATTTGCAATGTCCTTGAAACAGAATTTCACCCCTACGCAATGCTTGTAGTTCTATAGGCGTCTACTCCACCAAGATTCAATTATCTATGATAAAAGTTTCAGCATCGAAACTTTGATTATGGCAAACTTATGTGTGTTTCTCTCTTAAGAAGTCTGCATGAATGAGTATGCAAATTGACTTATTTGATGTAAATATATAAGCAGTAAGATAACGTTTCACAACAGGTGTAACTGTTTGATTTTAATTCAAACAGCCACAACTGTTTGAAATAATTTGGAGTTTAAAAAATAATTAATTAGTCCCTAATTAAACGTTTAACCAATCAATGTTTTAATATGGAAAAAGGATGTAATTGGAATTTGTAACTTTGTCGGCCGATCTTCGAATTGGGTCTGCGATACTTTTTTGGAAAGGAAATGACACCACGTTGGATTTTAATCATCCGAGGTCATTTACTAGTCCAAAAATGCATCTAAGTTTTGTAACGAAATCGGACTTTCCGTTTCACATCCACTTTTTGTTCCAGATACTTCCGAACCTTTCCAAGACTGAAATTTTAACACAAACATTGTTCTTTAACATCAACAAGCTTATGGGCAAACTCTCATAAAAGACTTTGAAGTGGATATAGGATAAACCAACAATATCCTTGGGGGTTATTTCAAGTTATGGCCATACGTCAACCTGGTCGTACAGTTAAATCCTAGCAACTTAACGAGTGCGACACCATCCATTGGATGGCATATTCACTTGCTTGTGCCCACCTACAAGCAGAATAGGAAAAATATGGAAATGAAAAATGTCATCCCATAATTCCTTTCAAACTCAAGGCATCAAGCCGAGTTCAAATATCAAGTTCAATCGGTGGCCTATCATCATCGCAAAGACGTCTATTAATTGGACTTGACGATGAAATAGCACAAAGTCGCTTGAAATTTTAAATGGCCCAAAGCAGCTTCAAATTTCTAATGACACAAAACTACATCAAATCTCAAATAGTACAAAGTTGCTCCAAATGGCACAAAGTCTTTGCCTGCACAAGCTAAAACTGCACAAGGCATCAAACGCTTCTTGCCTGCACAAGCTGAAACTGTGTAAGGCACCAAATCCAAGTAAACAAATCTTTCTTTTTTAGTGAGTCATTCACTCATTGAAAATAACGAACTATGTTGATATGACTCCGCCAAGGAGACATAAGTAGTCTAGTACCACATCCTAGACGTAATCGCAAAACCAGAATACCAAATTGAATTCCTGGTTCATTCAACCAAATTCACCACAAGTCCAAATTGAATATGTGGTTCATTCAGCCAAATTCACTCAAACAAATTCAAATAAACCAAACACAAAACCTTTCTTTTTTTTTTAGTGGGTCATTCACCCATTGAAAAACTCAAACCAAGTCATACATGAACTACGAGTGGCTTGATCCCTCGCAAATGGTACGTAGGCAATCTAGGGCATGACTTAGGTGTAGCTGCAAAATCAAACAAAAACCCAAATCTCCAAGTCACAATTTATTCATATTGCAATCAAAGGGTTTTTCCTTTTTAACGAAGAATTGTAATTAATAGACTCATAGTCTAGACTGGATCGAACTCAAATTAGTAAAACCCTTTTTGAAAACATGTACGAAGGTAAAATTATGTCGAGTGAATTATTTATCTACATCTTGTGTACAAACTTTTTTTCTCAACATAGTCGATAGTGGAAAAACAATGGACCCTCCTAATCGTGATACACATTTCATATTAGAAAAGTTTTACACAGTAAGGTGCGGAACCCCTACCACTGGTCTATAAAAAAAACCTCTCTCACAACCTCACTCCCATGCTAAATTGCTAATATCAAAGAGTGCAGAACAAAACACAATGGGATCCCGCCGGTGCTTGTTTGTGTCCAATATGTGTTATATACTTTCAAAAGTTGTGTTGTTTCATCTCATGGTTGTTAGCTCATCAGTTTCCTCATTGCAGCAATCTTGTCGCGACGATGAGAGGACTGCCTTGCTGCAATTCAAGGAAAGCTTCATCATTAACAGATCTGCCTTGTATTCTGATGACGATTATCCAAAGATTTTGCAATGGAAACTAGCTGAGGAACAAAATGGCAACTGCTGTGCATGGGATGGCATTGTGTGTGACGAGAGGACGGGTCATGTTATTGGCCTTGATCTTAGTAGCAGCTGTCTCCTGGGCTCTATCAACTCCAACAGCAGCCTTTTCTGGCTTGTTCAGCTTCAAGTGCTGAACCTCGCTGACAACCACTTCAACTACTCTCGAATTCCTACTAGCATTAGGAATTTCCCTAGGCTCATGCATCTTAATCTCTCTAATTCTTTATTTTCTGGCCAAATCCCATCCCAAATTTCACAGTTGACCAAATTGTCGTCCCTTGATCTGTCTTTGAATCATTTAACTGGTCCAATTCCTTCTATAGGAAATCTCACCCACCTCACAAAACTATTTCTGTCTTCGAATCAGTTAACCGGTCCAATTCCTTCTCTAGGAAATCTCATCCACCTCACAGTAGTTTCTCTATCTTCAAATCAGTTAACCGGTCTAATTCCTTCTCTAGGAAATCTCACCCAGCTCACGAAACTTTCACTGTCTAGGAATCAGTTAACCGGTCAAATTCTTTCTCTAGGAAACCTCACCCACCTCACAAAACTTTCTATGTCTTCAAATCAGTTAACGGGTCCAATTCCTTCTATAGAAAATCTCACCCACCTCACGAAACTTTCTCTGTCTAGGAATCAATTAACCGGTCCAATTCCTTCCCTAGGAAATCTCATCCACCTCACAAAACTTTCTATGTCTTCGAATCAGTTAACCGGTCAAATTCCTTCCCTAGGAAATCTCACCCACCTCACAAAACTTTCGTTGTCTTCAAATCAATTAACGGGTCAAATTCTTTCTATTGGAAATCTCACCCACCTCACCAAACTTTTTCTGTCTTCAAATCATTTAACCGGTCCAATTCCTAATTCCTTATCCAATCTCATCAATCTCGAGGCATTAGATCTAACTGATAATAATCTGACTGGTACAGTGGAGTTCCACATGTTTCATAAGTTACAAGGGCTCACCAAATTAAAACTATCTCGTAACAGTTTGAAATTTTTTACAGAAACAGAAAGTACGAATGCAAGCCTACTTCCAAAGTTAAACTTTCTAGGATTGGGTTCGTGCAACATAAGAGAGTTCCCAAGTTTCCTGCAGTATCAAGAAACATTGGAGTACTTGGACCTTTCCTACAACCATTTGCATGGTGAAGTACCAAAATGGATGTTGAACACAAGCACAAAGACTTTGACGTACATGGACATTTCTCACAACTTCCTTTCAAGCATTGTCCAGCATTCAAATGCCTTTCCTTGGGTTAACCTACAATTTTTAGAGCTCCAGAATAACACGCTACATGGGCCGCTACCGATGCCTCCACCACACACAGTTCACTATCGTGTTGCAAACAACAATCTAAATGGAACAATTTCACCATTGATCTGTAGTATGACTTCTCTTCAGCTCCTTGATCTCTCCAACAACAATATGAGCGGAACGCTTCCCCCCTGTCTTGGAAACTTCAGCGCTGATCTGCGAGTTTTAAAACTTGGAAACAACTCTTTCAGCGGTTTTCTTCCTGAAACATACACCAACACAAGCAGTCTGAGGTTGATTGATGTTAGTTATAACCAATTGCGAGGGCAACTACCAAGGTCATTGCGGAACTGCATGACACTTGAGTTTATTGATCTGTCACACAATAAATTCAGCGATGTTTTTCCCTTATGGTTGGGGGCTCTTCCAGAGTTAAAACTTTTGGCAATGCACCAGAACGCGTTCCACGGTCTGATAGAGGAACCTGATCATGACAATGTTGAATATTTCCCTGCGTTGCGAATTCTGGATCTATCTTTTAATAGTTTCAGAGGCAAGTTTCCGTCTCAAAACATCTTTTCCGGGAATGTCATGAGGGGTGTCACTCGAAACCAGTCAACATATATGAAGGTAGACACAACTATTGATGCTCCTAGTCTTAAGGTAATCTTTTATACATTTTACTCAATCACAATAACTAGCAAAAGTGTGGAGAGACATTATTCGAAGATTCAAGAAGCCTTTGCAGTGATTGACATCTCAAGCAACAAATTTGAAGGGAGGATTCCTGAATTTATTGGGAACCTAGAGGGGCTGATCTCATTCAATATATCTGGTAATCTCCTAACTGGTCCCATCCCATCATCTTTCGGGAATTTAAGACGGATTGAATCACTGGACCTTTCACAAAACAAGCTTTCAGGACAAATCCCTCAAAGCCTCACGCAGCTTACATTCCTTGCCATATTCATTGTCTCTAACAACAATTTGACAGGTCCAATACCGCATGGAACCCAACTTATCTCATTCGGTAGCGGTTCATATGAAGGAAACCCTGGATTGTGTGGAGATCCTTTGCCAAAGAAATGCGGAGATCCTAAGGCTCCTCGCCTGTTGCCTTCAAGAATCGAAGAAAATGATTCAGGCTTGTTTGAATTTGATTGGAAATTTGTTTTGGCTGGACTCGGTAGTGGGTTGGTAGTGGGAGTTGTTCTTTCGGATGTGGTGATCACAAAGAAGCATGAATGGTTTATTGAGATTGTTAAAACCATCAAACTGATGATAGGAAATTCATAAGTCCACTATAAGGTTATGCATTTGGTGTTGTTTTTTGCTTGTTTTATATTATTTCTTTGTACTCCTTTTTAAAGTTATGTCTTCCTTTTGCAATATGGTATATTAGTTCCACAAAAAGTACAAACCCAACTGAGAGGCGGCATTGTACTGTAAGATGAAGTGAAACTGGTACCGGGCAGGATCACCTGCCATGTATGTAATAATAGAACATGAATTCATGATTCTATCGAAAGTAAACCAAATTTAACAACAGATAGATATTAGAAACAGTTTAACTGCCAAAATTGCTAGTCAAGCAAAAACACAGCAACTCACATGAAATATCAGAGTTATCTAATATGTATTAGAGGCAATCCAAGGTTCAAACAATCATATATGAGGTTCGTTCACACAACAATAAATAAGGGTTCATAAAAACAAAATTCACACACGAGTTTGTGCCTGAAAACTAGGCCTAGTAATTTCTGACACGACCCGTTAACCTAACACGACACGTCACGAAATGAACAGGTTTTTGGATCGACATGATAACAAATCGAGTGGTTATCGAGTAACCTGTCAAGATAACGGGTCGATCTAGGTATACACGTGGGTAATCCGTTACACAATAACATTAATATTTATTTAATAATTTTATACCACTGAAAAAATAGTATAATTAACAACAATAGAATTTAATAATTTTATACCAGTAAAAAGAAATATATATATATATATATATATATATTTTTTAAATTAAATTTAGAATTTGATGATCGTTGGATTGATTGAGATTTAATGTTGGTTGTCGAATGTTTTTCTCAGTCCTAAATCATACTTTCTCTCATTCTCGAAGGCTTGAATTGAAGCAGCCGCTCTCTTTCCATTGAACTGAACTCTCGAATCTTAGTCTCGAACCTTAACTTCAGCCAACCACGAGTCTACACCACCCTTTCCAGTCTCCCTCCACCACACCATTCTCACCACATACGACCTAGTAACCCACCACTAGTCTATCTACTACTTTTGTCTTTGATTCTCTCTCTCTGGATCGAGTGAATCTTGAGTTCTAATCTAGGTAATTGTTAATTCTTTCAAATTACTTTCAAAATATAGGGCTTTGCTTCAAATTAGTTTTCAAACTTGGTTTCGTATCTTCAATTTGAGGTTTTTCATTTCTAGGGTTTGTGAAAAATTGGGTTTTTTTCGTTCCGAATTAGTTTTTGAAATAATATTTTGTGGCAATGTAGTATACGCAAATTTAGAAGGAAAAAAAAAATTCTTAACGGGTCAGGTCGTTCTACATTTTGGGTAAAATGACCCGACCTATTAAGAACTCGTAAAGATAATGGGTGTGACACGACACAACCCGTTAAGATAATATGTGTTACACGAAAACAACAAACACGATCCGTTTGCCAGGCATACCGAAAACGCCTATTTAATTGGGTAAAAAACCAAAAGAACTTCCAGGAGCAAGTTCATACAAAATCATTATACACAAGCTCAAATCCTAAATCTTTGTCTAAAGGAGCAACTTTGACTTTTGTTCAAATTGAAACTCTTCAAGCCTAGAAATGATTTGATAAATAGAAAACTTCATTTAATCCCTAAAAAAGATTATTTTTTCAATAATATTGTATGTTAGATTAAAAACTAAAAATAATCCTCCATGTCACATTTAATTGTTGCAGTCATATTTAGAATATGAATGTGATTGTGTAAATCCTAGTAGATATGAGAATGTATCTTACATTCCTATTAGGAGTAGATTACATATTAAGAGTTGTAATCCTAAAGGGTAAGGAATTAACTTTCCCTACTATTATAAATAAAGTCACAAAGGGTGGAATAGAACACACCCACAATTATACATCTCTCTATTCTTCTCTTTTTGCCGCACCCTCTCTCTCTCTTTCTGACCTCCATAATTGTTCAGTAAATTATGCCTACAACACGTAATCAGCACGCTCTTGACACTGCGCTAACAAGAGAGTTTGATCTTCAATCAGGAGAGTATTACATTTTAATCATTCTTATTATGGTTAATTTATTATTTTATTGAATTGATCTACATGCTATTGATTCAATTTCTTTTTTCTTTGTTGAACGTGATACAACACATTGAAGATATTTCGGCTTTCCGAGAAGGATCTTCTACAAATTTAAAGGTTTTTTTTGTTTTCTGCTAATCAGGTACGCTTAAAATAAGAAGGATATTTGAAACGTCCACGAAGCATGAAAAACATTCCCCATAATGCATGAACCTCCTATGTTTACATTTTCCTTCCAATATATATATATATATATATATATATATATATATATATAGTATATGTTCATATATTTGTCAATATATATATTTGTTTTATGCATCGCATAATTAAATTGTTATGTGAAATTTGTGAGTCAAAGTATCAAAATAAATTAGAAGCAATTAGGGTTTTTCAAACCCTATATGTCGGGAAAAAAAAAAAGAGAGAAAAAATCGTTAAGCCGCGCTCAACTGGCTTGAAGCCAAGCCAGGACAGCAGCTCACATATGGGTTTTTCTGTGCAAAGAACTTAAGCCCACACGCTGGGCTTTTCTTACCTGACAGACTTGCGGCCCTCGGCCCGCATATCACAAGCCTGCTGCTTATGATATTTTTCTCTTTCGGCCCGCATACCAGCCCGGCCCATCTTTGCTGCACGCCTGCAGCCTGCATGCAAACTGGGCTGCACAGCAGCCTTTCCCAAGCCTGACCCGTACCTCTTCCCCTTCGCCCGCTTGCAGAACTGGGACCCATTGCAGCCAGCAATTACATGCTGGGCTGCATACCTTTTTCGACCCGACGCCATATTTTGGCATCCCCCGCTTCTTAACCATACCCAAATATTTTTGGACGTTTTTGGTTAAAGCCTCATTAGGCTATATTTTCTTAATTATTTGGCATGAAGCTATCTAAAGTGAATATGACCTGAAGTCATTATTTTTGCTTCTACAATCGATCATGTTTGGTCCCGATTTATTGAATTAATTAAAAGTGACTTGCAGTCTATTAATCTGATAATGAATCCAAAATTATTGAATTGAAAATCACTTTTGGACATTAACGATTCAATAATTTATTTTTATACTTTGAACCGTCACATACTTTCGTAGTAACGAAACTCTCACACTTGAGTTCCCGAAGAAACTCAAATCCACTATACTTAAATCAGCATATTACATTATGTGTTTCTTACAGGAACCTCTTATTATGAACTAATTGTTCCTAAAACTAAATTGAACTTGTAATTTCAAATTTAGTGCTTTTGAAACCCAAAGTTTTCATAAAACAACACACCCATGAAAACCCGACATTTTTCATGAAAACCATGTCTTAGAACTCGAATGTTCTAACTTTGATGCTTATGGTTGATTCATTCCCATATCACTAATCACAATCTTGTTCCCTCCAATTTAGTGGATTGTCGAACTGTAACAAGTTCGATTTTCCTGATTTGGACGTTTCTAATAGAAATCACTTTATGTGGGGTACAAGATGTGAATCTCCACTTGACTATCAAGAAGTTGAGAAACCATTGAAGCCAACAATGGCAAGGAAGAGTTGAATAAGCCTCCGCCATGATCTTCATTTGAAAACTTATGCCCGAAGCATTATCAATGGAAACCTCCCGAACGAGGATTTCATGGCTCTTTGGCTCGTTCTTACAGACCGTGTGATCATGCGACATATTGCCCAAAGCACACCATGATTACGTCCATGAATGAGTACAATTCTGAAGTTTATAAATCTGATCAAATTTTGATTGGAGAATATTTTTCTCATCCTTCCATGTTTCTAACTTGCCCTTGAAGCAGCAGTGTAGAAAGCGGAAGTTTACCACATTCTCGGGTCTGATTACTACCACAAACATATGGTAGAATCAGGGTCTGCCAAGGTGTGGCATCATGCCCGAAGCGTGATCCTTGGCACCTAAGACCTAAAACTTCAAGAATAAGGGATCATATTCCCGAACTTTAACCCTGCAGAATCTTTTTCCGTCTTGATGGAATAGATATTTAGTTATGCACCTGTTCGTGCCCCTACCAATGTTGTTAAGGAGTACCATTCTAGTAGTCAATATGTGAGAATAATTTTGCTCCACAAAAAATTGTTGGAAGAGCAGAATTTTGACATGAATGGCCTTGTTGGCCGGATCCACCATAGTAACTTTGGTTTACTTTGTGAACATTTTTTCCATGTTCTTGGATTCAAGTTTGGTGTATGTTTTACTTATGAATAATCTTATTGATATTGTCCTCGAATGTGAGTACATGTGACCAGTTCAATTAAACACGTGATTAGGTTGGAATGTGAGAAAGTTAGTTGTCTGGATGAATAACTTTACACCTAAATCACATTTCTAACAACGACTTCAGGTCTATCTAACTTGATTAAGAGCAATGGCACGCTCCTCGTTGTATGAATGGTACTGAATCACCATTTAAGGGACCTTAAATTCTCCCTGACGTTGAGTTTTTAAGGATATTCGAGATGACAATGATCATAAATGAAACCATTGAAGAAAATAGAGTGAAATATCTTTGCATCACCTCCAAAAATGAGCCTGAAGCTTTGATTTGGGGTCAATGGGTTGTCTTCCAACTGGGAATACACCACATGTGGCCGGCTTGGAGCTTGGTGATTGAGCAGTTTACTTGCTTTGGCACGACCTTTTAGGACACTTAGGTCGAACAATGATGCTACAATGCATCTCCTTATCTGAAAACAGGATATTGTGCCTACAAGCACACTTTGCCAAGCATGCTCATTAGGAAAATTGATTTTCAATATCATTCCTCGCAAAGATATGACACGACTCTCTTTTCACAGTGGATTCATAGGAATACATGTGGACTAATCTAACCAAAATGCGGACCATATAAATACTTATGGTTTTGGTTGATGAATCGACAAACTGGTCACATGTTTGTCCACACACATTGCTGCTAAACCTCATGGCCGATTATGGGTTCACCACCCTATTTTTCCCTTAAGGTCCAGGAGACTGGATAATGCCGGAGAGTTTATATCAAAGGTTTTCGATAAAGTATTGCATGTCGTTTTGGGTTTCTAATTGAACATCGAATTCCCATAATCACCCCAAATAGCCACGACTAGTGATCATAAAGCGCAATTTAAACGATCACCTGAATTTTGGTGAACATACCAAGTTTTCGGTTTTTGCCTAGGGCTATGCAATCTTTGTATGCAGTTATGTTGGTCTGCCATGAGGCCAATTGCCACCCAACCTATATGATGTTACAAGTTGTTACTGGGTACGAACCTGACGATTTTCGTATTTACGCATTTAGGTGTGCATTCCATGTGCCAAGTTGTGCCGCCAAAGTATGCCACCATGGGTCCTCAAAGAAGGATGTGTATCTTTTGTCGATCATGATTCTCCCTCACACTAACTCTTTTAGAGCCCTTGCACGCTATCTCTTTACCACTCATTTGTGGGTTGTCACTTTAATAGTCTTCCCATTGTTAAGGGGAGATAAAAACTTCAACGTTCCTGTAGAACGGTGCGAATTTGCATGGACATTACCCACTATGTCTCATCTTGATCCTCATATCACACATGTATGATAAGTAAGTGCGATAAATTCTAGATTTCAGAATGTTGCTCTAGACGTATTCCTCTGATTTAACTAAAGTGACGAGATCATATACCAGCTGTAAACATGCCTGCAAGGATAAACGTACTCTACGGATGTTGAGTCAACATCCCTAGAGGTTGTGCCGCCCCTGTTGGACGGTTTGGACGCCCCTGCTAAATAGTCCAGTACACCGGCGGATAGCCAATCAATCTGTCTTGGCCTAGAGCACGACATATCACTCGGTTCGTAGGATTTACTTCCCTAGAAGAGGAAGGCACGGCACAAAATGAATCTACACTTGATCGCTATTTCAAATCATTTCCATCTCATGAGATTAATGCGGATTTCTCCTGAGATTTAAAGTTCTTGGTCTAGTATACTAGTTTGGATGAGCTAAATGGAATTGAAATGAGATTATCATCGATGATGTTTTCACTTATATGGTAGTTACCGATATAAATGAAAAGCGACAATATCAAACCATGTTCTGTTGATTAAGTGACAACGTAGAATTGATCGATAATATCGAATCGTGTTCCGTTGATTAAGTGACAACGTAGAACTGATTGGATAACTAAAGTTACAATCTAGGTCAAATTCTTTACCAAAGTGTGTATTGGACTTGTTGTTCCTACACAGCCCAAGGTAACCCTGTTGTGTTACATGTGGGAAAGGAAACGTTATGAGATGAATGAAATAGTGCGATATGATGTACACCTTACGGCGTAAGGTTTCTCTCAAACGTCCTGTGATTGATAGCAGCATTATGAAATATGGTTAGTGTTTTCTCCATGGGGATATAGATACGGAGATTTACATGTAAGTTCCAAAATAATTACATGGATTGGTTCAAATAGTTCCAAAACCACGGAACACCCTCTTAACTTGTTTTGAGGCGTTTGCTTACAATTCAACGGATGTGGTATACCTATCTAAGTGATTATTTGATCAGTCAGGGATATGAATTATGCCCTTGTGTGTTAAACTATGACGTCTTATTCCAAATTGCTAGAGTTACAGCTTATGTCGTTGACACAAATCTCACTAAGACTCCAGAAGAGCTTGAGAAAACTGCATCGCACCTGATGATGGAATTTAAGATGAAGGATCTTAGGAAAACTCATTTATGCCTTAACCTAAAGTTGAATTATTGTTCTGACGGTATTTTGGTGCACCAGTCAAACTACACTCCGAATGTGTCACCTTTGAGTATACATTTGATCGTCCATACGTTATATGCAAATGAGACTCTTGAAGAGGTTATGGAATTCGAAATTCCATATCCAAAGTTTAACTTTGTGCTTCGTTGTATTAAGCTCATTGTGTTTAAACAGGACATCTCATTCGCAATTGATCTTAGTAAAGATGCAGCACTATGCCTACACGCATCCACTGAATTGGTATTAAAGACGTACCTTGAAGGTACTACATAGGCAAATCCGAATGCATCTTAGCGGATTCAACCCCCTAATCCTCATAATGATGTTTGCCTTGTTTGTTATGTTGACGTTGTTACTTATCAAACCCACACAAGTCAAAATCCCCAAATGGTTATGTCTTTACCGTTAGGGATATCGTAATATCTTGGAGGTCCACGATATGACCTTAGTTATGAAATCTTCGAATCGTTCCAAGACTCACCTGACTTCACTACGCCACAAGTGAGACATGGTTAGGAGTTCTTGTTGAGAATTTCGAAGTACTTGTTGTGTTTTCATCCATTGTTGAGTCCCGACGATGATCCATGAAGATTATGCGACATGTATCAACCCAACCAAGCCATGATACATCAACGAAGTCAACGCCAAGACATATTACGCCTACATCTACATCAGCAAAGCATCAGGAGATTGAAGTCATACAATCCGTTCCCAAGACAACTTGGCTGATCTCTTCACTAAGTCATTGCCCAAGTCTACATTTCAGAAGCTCGTCCAAGGAATCAGTATGCGTAAATTATCTAAGTTGAATCGCTTGTAGTTCTCTTATTTAAAAGTTATGTCTAACTCAGGGGGAGTATCTTAAAGCATACTCACATGATCTTAATGTACTTTTTTTCCCTATGATTAGGAGCATTTTTCTCACTGGGTTTTTGCTACCTAACTAGGTTTTAATGAGGCACTCATCCCAGGATGATTATACTGTGTTAAGTTCACTACCTTCGTCCAGTTTGACGAGCGTTTTAGACATTATGCATATTTTTCTTACTTTTCTCATTAGTCTATGAGTTTTCCCCATTCCTTGAGTTTTACCATAGCAAGGTTTTTGTGAGTTTTTACAAATGCATTCTTCAAAATAAATTTGAGACTCGCGATCACCCGTTGTGCCGATGACTTCATCAACTATTCTACCTTATCTGTTGAAGAATTTGATTCGATGGTTTGTTGAGTATTTACACACTCAAGGGCGAGTGTTGCAGTCGTATTTAGAATAAGAATGTGATTGTGTAAATCCTAGTAAATATGAGAATGTATCTTACATTCCTATTAGGAGTAGATTACCTATTAAGAGTTGTAATCCTAAAAGGTAAGGAATTAATATTCCCTACTACCATAAATAAAGGCACAATGGGTGGAATAGAACACACCCATAATTGCACATCTCTCTATTCTTCTCTCTTTGCCGCACCCTTTTTCTCTCTTTCTGGCCTGCATAATTGTTCAGTAAATTATGTCTACAACTCATTTTTTATAAATTTATTGTATTTTTAGTTTCCCTATTTACCCTTATGTACAAATCAATGTTTTAATGGTTTGTATTTACTAATTCTTTCACTTCTCTCATCTTTTGGTTATAACAGACTTCCCTATCTCCGACGGCAATGAAGTTTTTTCCTCCTTCTCTGCTAATGACAATGTTCACGTTTCTTTTCTATATATTTGTCAAGTTTCTCCATGTCTTTTTCTCTAGGCATTTCCCAACACTAGTACTCAAGATGTTAAGTGAGGCATTCAATGTAACCACTGGTGTTTTTCTTTTGCGGTCCTCAACCATGGTTTGAATATTTTCATTATGGTTCGTACCATCTGGTTTGTTATTGTAGTCATCAACAAGTTCATTCTTCCTCTTTTGATTAAATTTCCTTGTTTATCACCAACACCTCCCTCTTTCGTAATGAGACCAACAATTTTTTTCACAGGTGAAGACCTATCACACTTCTCTTTTGAATGGTTTGTTGGTATCCTTTTGGCCAAAGGTTCACATTCATAATCTTCTAATACCACCTTCTTTCATTGTTATTTTTAGTCCTCTTACCATGGATTGTCGTGGGGGCACCCCAATTTCAGCATCATCATTACGTAGTCCCGCAATTTCCTTTCTCAAAGCGTGGTTCTCAACTTAAAGTACTCTTTTTTCTTTCTTCTTTTTTGGACTGTACCTTTTTCAGGGCACTTTCAGCAATGTTGACTAATTCATTCAACAAATCAATAGTTACTTCAGCATCTTCACACCTGATATTCAACTTGGAAAACTCCATTCTCAGTTTTTCGTTCTCCTTTTGTACATTTTTCATGTTACTGACCATTAACAATTATTAGTCTTCTTCATTTACATTGTTTTCAAAACTTTGGGACATTTACATTGTTTTCAAAAACTTTGGGATGGTACTAATGTCTAATTGGGAAATCACTTGGACCTATCTTGCCTGATATAGAACTTCCCATGCTACCAGGTGCTTTGTTCACAGATGTATAATATTGTATGACTTCAACACTGACTCTTTCATTCCCATTACTGCCTATTGCAATGCATTTGCTGATGATACTATTTTTTTTTTATTTTTTATCTTTTGGTCTGTACATGGTGTCACATCAACAATCAATTTTGTTATGAGAGGTCCAATATTAAGTGCCAATTCATTCGAGGTGTAAAGTCGGTGTGTTGTTCCATATTTTTGATGTTTCTGGTACGACATTTACTTCTTCACTTGCTTCCTCATATGGTTGCATTACAAATTGAAAATAGCATATGAACTATTGCTTAGTTGTAAATTAATAATGTTGACATATGACCTAATGATTTGACAAATTGAAAACAAGTTTTTAGTTATTGTACCTCCATTGTTCATGGGTTAACCTCATTTAAGAACTCATGTTGTGCTTGTTGGAAGTATGCCCACAAAGCCACTCATTTGATGTAATAGCTTTTTGGAATACTTATTGTGTTAAACTTTTATATGTTTAATAGAAGGGCAAAGCTTATTGTTAATCACTATTTATAGTATCTTGTGTTTAAGCAATAAGGGAATCCAAGGAATGTATTTGATCTAAGAGACAAGTGATTTAAGTTAGTTAAATTAACGAGACCTTTCTCTTATGTTCATTCCTAAAACGTTCCTAGCCATAGGATTGCCAATTGGGCATTGACAATCCGCTAAGGTTAGTATGTGTTATGTCGACTCAAGCGTGAGTATGAACTAGTCTCAAGTCATTTGGTGTTGGACACTAAGGCAAACACATAGGTGCTCGAAAGAGTAATCGAGTACACTGAACCACGATCAAACAAGAGTTCAAACATACATGTCATGTGAGAACTCAATAGTTGCAATATGCAAAGTAGTCCTTTGACCTGAGGCATCATTGATGTCTAATGGTTAGGTCCTTGATCTTTGATTATGTCAACGGCATTCCATTGGAGTGTCCACGGCATTGTTGGGGTCAAGCTATCTAGTTATGTAGGCATATGAATGTACAACAAGGGATCTCTAACCTTCCATGATGGAAGGAGAATACTCTAAGATATGATTCGAGAGTCTTTGGCCAAAGCATATGAATATGACTAAGGAAGATGTTCCAAATCTTATTCAATTGAATCATATAGAGAAGTATCACATTGGATAGTAGACATGAAACAAACTATCACTTAAACAATGTGATTAAGAGTATTGTATTAGAGAAGGACCGTATTGCATTGTAGTTGTAACTGGATAGGTTCTCCAACCACTTCTACTTAGCTTGGGTAACCATGACATGCTGCTAGGCGTCACCCACGGTTTGTGGAAGCCCTAAAGATTAGCAAACACTAATTTAAGGGAGAATTGAAATGTGGTTTCAATTCACAATCGATCGTTAAGAGTAACATCGCCCACTACCTCGCTAATTGGAACCTAATGGATCGTACACCGAGTAAAGATATAAGTGAAGAAATTATATGAAATGGATAAGCGATTAAATGGTTTAATTGAAGAATGGTCAAGATTAATTAAATAGTTAATTAATTATACGAAACGTTCGTATTGGGCGTTTAAGTTAGTTTTGGGCTTCGGGGCACAAAAACGTTTTGGCCCACAAGGCCCATTATGTTTAAGTTGTATGACAACTAAAACAAAATGGGCAATTAAGCCCAAATAAATTAAATGGCCGGCCATAACCTTAAGGGTAGTGAACTTGGCTTAATTGCAAGTTTGCCACTCCATTGTGAGGTGATATAAATACATCTTTATAGCCATTTCACCCTAAGGGGTTTTCTAATTGAATTTGGGTGAAACCTATTCTCTCATTACCTTAGGTGAGGAACATCTAGCAATCTTTCTTACCTAAGTCATCCATTTCATCTTCACACAATATCTTTGGTGTGGAGACTTAGAGACACCAAACTTTTGGTGTTTTGGAGAACAAATCCTCAAATCCTCAAAGAAGAAAAGGAGCACTAAAAGGGAGGAAATCACAAGGAAGATTCAAGGAGCAAGGAGGTGACTTGAAGGCCCTCCACTTGGGTGAATCCCTTGTGCAATCAAGGATGAGCTTCAAGGGTAAAGAATCTCTAAATTCTTATTCTCTTTAATTTTGTTAAAGAGTCTTATGGTTCACCATATACTAGGCTTTGAAAGTCATCGGTTTTATGAATTGTTTTTTAATGCATGCCTACTTTAAAGAGTTATTAGTTTGCATATGTATTCAAATGTTCTTACATGTTCTTAGCTAGGACAAAATTTTTCCTTCAATGCTGTCAAATTCCATCAAACGAACCTTGATGCGAAAGTTATACGCGCATAAATTAAACCCTCTTTTTGTCAATTGTAGTAAGTACGTAAGTAGGGATCGTTCTGGACTGGGGATTAGGAGGGATTATTAATCACTTGGATTTGACTTCAAAAACGTAAAAACAAGTTTAAAACACTATTTGATGCGAAGAATGCAAAACTAAAAATAAGAAAGATTAAGACTAAGACTTAAACAAAATATGGGGGGGGGGATTTAGGTTTGGACGAGATTAAACTAAAATGGATAGATTGCAAAGAAAACAAATTGTAAATACGAATTTGACGGAAATGAATGGATGGAAAGCTAGCTAAGGGGTTCATCTCCACACATGTTATACTTGCATACAAAACGATTTCTAATTGCTTTTCAATGAACCATGAATTCTCAACACCCCGGGTTAATTAGGTCCGCTTAAATTAACCGTCAAGTTTTCCTTAAGTTAATGAATTGGATGATTGCATACGACAACCCAAAGCATTCCTCACAAGTTCCCTACATGAATTGCATAATAGAGATACAAGCAAGAATCATTAAGCATCATGAAAACTATAAGTGTTGACGAGGCATTCGTTACTATGATTGCATGAAACTTATGCCAAGAATTTGTTTAACGCGAGTGTTTATAAGCAACCTCCACTACTTGTGAATATAAGTTCATAACTATTACGTGAAACTCACTTATATTCTAGCGTCATATTCATGCATGAAAATTAAGCGTGCACTCCCAATAAACATACATAAATAACTTATCAATCAAATAGTTAAACAAATTGAATTCACAACTTATGAAACGCAATTAGAAGTAATCAAATCATATTGCAAGCATAAACATGTATTTCGAATCCCCCCCTAGCCAAGGGGGGTTTAGTTCCTCATACGTACAAGACAAAGAGAATTGAAATTAAACATTGGAATCGAGGAAAAGCAACACCTAAAAATTCCAACAACTCAAACTTGAATTGTATGAACGCTTAGGCACTCTTCTCCTCCTCTTCGTTGTAGCATAAGCTCTAAGGGATGTTGTTGGTGTGTTGAATGGATTGGGTAGTGTTTTAAGGGGATGGGGACTGATGGAAATGAAAGGAAGGCCACGGCAAAGGGAAGGGAGAATGTGTTTTGTGTTGTGAAGGTGGAGAGTGAATTGTGGTTGATGGAATGAATGAATTGTGGCTGCAATGGATGCTTATTTATAGGTAAATAAGAGGGAACATGACAGCTAGGAAGTGGGTGGAAATGTGGCTGCAATGTTAGTGAATGATTATGAGTGAATGCATGTGGATGTGGCTAGGTTGGAAAGCTGGAATTGTGATGGGAATGCACGGCAAGGGTGTGTTTGTGTGTATGTGGCTGATTTGTTTGTTGGTTAAAGATGCATGTGGATGAATTATATAATGGGAAAGTATGTGATTGACAACTAGGGTGAATGGTGGCTGCAATGATGAAGTGTGATGGCTGAAAAATGGCAAGGGAAACTCACGACAAAGGAGTGTGTTTGTGTGGCTGTTTTGTGTTGTGAATTATGATAAATGCATGTGAGTGCAATATGAAAAGAATGACTAATTAATGTATGTAGGGTGCAGCTAGGTTGGAAAGGCGTGGATTGTGGCTTCAATTTAGGGAAAGGAAATAGGTTTAATGCATAAATAAAAGGGCAAAGTGGCTGCAATGACGAAGACAAGCTGGAATTGATGTGGAAGGCACGACATAGTGTAGTTTTTGGTGCATGTGGCTGCAATGTTGTGCAATGATGGAGGAATAAGTGCATGTGGTTGAATTGGTGGTGAATGTGCATGGCAAAGAATGGATTTGGCTGCAATGGTGTGTAATTGGGCTAGGGTTTAAGTGCATGATATGGACCCAAATTGCTCCCCCTTGCATGGCAAGGAATGGTGTTTGTGTTAAGCCCACGGCAAGTTGAATGTAATTGGGTTATGGCCATTGTTTTGTGTCCTCAAGTGCATACAAGGCCTTCAATTTCATCCAACACTTGGGCTCCAAGCATAAGCTATCCATCCTTAGCCCAATAGTTCTCCAAAAGGCCCCAAAACACTCCACAATGCATCCTTTCGTCTAACACGTCTTATGATCCTGAAAACACACAAAAGAAGCATAAAGGACTAAATAAGTAAAGAAACATAACGTAAATGTACGAGAACAAGCCATTTAAGTCGCATGAATATGCTCCTATCAAACCTTGAGCCATGTTTTCCCCTCCATGAATTGGGTGAATGTGGGTCTTCTCACACAACCGATATTTGCAAAAACAAAATACAAATAAGTCAACCAATCAAAGTAACTGAAACATTGAAATGTTGACACAGGGATACAAGTAGAGCTGCAACACAACCGGTTACATGATTGCTCTTATTCGCAAGAGATCTATCCAAAAAAATCTGCAGTTGCCTTGGACCACGCATATTCCTTCATTTTATTTTGGGGTGTTTTTATATAGGCGTCTCAATTTTGAAATTCTTATATTTAACATCCATAGCTGTTGGACTTTTGATCAAACATTCTTATCTAATTTTTAATAACAAGAATTACATATATTTGGTTTACCAATCATATGACAAATTAGTATCATCTAAATCCTAAAATCTAGGAGATATATTATCCCATAATTCATTTCAAACAACACTTTTCATTACTCAAATAAAAAATATCATTAAAATTCTAAAAATACAACTAACATCCTATTAAACATGACGTACCAATTATGGACATGATACATGAATGCACATATGTATTCAACATAACGTACCAATAACTTGGTACATAATTGGTACATTATATAATCTTAGTTTTGGTACGTATTAATATTTTGGTACATTACATATTACTAATTTTGGTACGTTATGTGATTCTTGTTTTAGTATGTACCATGGTATTGGTACAATGTGTTAACCTAACTTTGGTACGTACAATCTAGTGGTACGTTTTGACCCTTAAAAAAGAGAGAATTTTTCATATTAAAACTTTGTACTGAAAATTAATTATATCAAATTATTAACAATTAATTAATGGGATAATGACTCAATCAAAATTTTCAAACTTATTTTCTTTCCACGAATTTAGAGATTTTAGATCTGATCAGTTTCAATATAAATAACTCTTATTTCCATTTTTTTTGTTTTCTTTAAATTTTTTTTTTAAAAATGATGAGTTGGAAATTAAAAAATGACATGGATAAAGATGGAAGCACCTTAATCAAAATACACAGCGTTTTAATAAAAAGTTGAACCCACAAATGTTTAATTAATAAGATGTAGAATTGGAGCGCTTTTATCGAATTTTGCCTTTTATTTATAACTTCATTAGGGATGGACACGGGCCGGGTCAGGTAATTAAAAAAAAAATAGAAACCTGACCTAACCTGTCCCTTTTCAAACAGGCCGGTTCCTACTGGTCCACGGGTCCAATTTGGTTTTTTTTTTAAATAACATTTTTGTCAGATTGCAGAAACTAGAGGACTGTGACTACTGCTATGCAAAATGGATGAAATGAATCACCTATTCCTTTCTTGCCAGTCGATCTCAAGTCAAATTTTGAAGAAGTCACATTAACAGGAGGAGATTAGCATGGAAATAGAAATCTTATGTTCAATTTTCTCTCCTTTCTCAATTGTTTTTTTTTTTTTTTTATTGTTGTATTAGTATTGTATTTTAAAGTTGCTGGGTAAAGGAAAGAAAGAAAAAGGGAAGAAACCTCCTTGTTTGGGTTTCTGTATCATAGACTTCAAGAGTGTGCTGCAAATCAAAATTGAACAGAGAAATAAACGATAATTAAATGAACAAACAAGAATAGAAAATAAAACTGGTAATTGCTGCAAACACCATGCACAAAACCCAGAAAGTATTTCACAAACACGCATAACACAAACGAAAAGTGCAAGTGAAACATCAATGAAAATAGACACACACAAGCAGAGAAGCAATTCCCACCCAGGTCTTACAGACTGAGATGTCAGATCGAGGAGCAATTCCCTCAAAATTTATTTACTGCTCCATTACCCAAAATCCCTAAATCTAGAAAACCCTAATTTATTTCAATTCTAAATCCCTAAAATTAAATACCTTTTTTGAAGATTTGGAACATAGATAGACCGGTCAGGAAGACACAGGACGGTCAGGTGGTGGGAGGGAGGAAGATATCCAATACAGTTGAGAGGAGCTGAAGGATGGAGCTATCGAGTTGAAGTCGACCACGAGCAGCACAACTGCACAAGCCACGATCTCACGACGACGATGGTGAAGAAGAACGAACCAAGCTAGCCTGGAAGCACGATCGAGAAATAAGTCTGAGAGTTGAGGGGAGAGTCCGACTCTGGAAGTGTAGAGAGACCAAGAATGCTTCCAGTCATTTAAAAATACTTCCAAATGAATCTAAAGTCATTTCAAACTAGGACAGTTCAAGGCCAATAAAGATACCAAAAACTGGTTATTTGTTCAGCACTAGAAATAATCACACAAATAATTGCTTTCGTCACAAATTTGCATTCACCTTTCTTTTGCAGCACAAATTGCATTTATATAACACTAAACAAACCTATATTTTTCCTTTTTAATACTTGGTTTGATTACAAAATAACGTTTTTGGTTGAGCTATAACAAACTCGACATCTTTCTTTATTCTAAAAGAGAATTGTTATTGGCACTCCAAATTTCTCATTCTACACTCCAAACTTTCTATATTTAGAAAAAAAAAATACACTTATGAGAAATGAAGAATGAGATTTTTGGAGTACCAACAGTTCTTTTCTAAAATTGAGAAGGGAGCTGTAGTCAACCTTTGCCACTCGATTTCGCGCTATTTACAATAAAAACCAGGGCTCGGTTGGAAAGGTAATTCTTAAGAGTTAGGAGGGTAATGTTGTCCGTAAGTATGGTTGCCCTCCTATACACGTGTTGGCCGACCATGAGATGGGTTGCATTCCATGGGGACGACGGCTGTGCGGAAAGTCGAGGAAGATGAAAATTGCGTGGAAAGGAGAGCAGATGGTAACCCTACTGACTCCTGTTTCCGCTCTCCTCCCTCTGAGTTCCTCTTTCTCCTCTACTGAAACCATAATCTTCCTCTCCTCGGCGCGCTCCCATGTCTCTCGCCATGGAGCCCACAAACCAAGCAAGTAGTGACGGTCACAAGCCTCAAACATGGCGGATGCGTACTGGAGGTATAATGACGGCTAGCAACCGCCGCCGTCGGCGATGAATATAGCCGTCGGAAAGCGTCCTCGCCCCGGTTACGGTATGTTGGATTCCTTGAATATCCCTTTTTTTTTCCTCTTTCATTTTTGCGTTGGTTTGGGGGTGGGATCTGGGTTTTCTCTACATTGCTTAAATTTTGCATTTATTTTTTCTGGATTTCAATTAAGAAATGGATAAATTTGGGAGTTTCTGATGACTTTGTTCCTCATCACCTGCCAATACCAGTGCCAGAGATGGATCTACGGCCACCACCGCCAACCACGCCGCTGGAATATCTTAGATTGAAAACTGGAACTTTGTACGAGGTTTCATGAATATAGGAAGCGTGCTTGCTCACTCTCTGAGTGTTTCGTCGAGGGGTGAACACGGTATGCTCTTTTATTTTTACTTTATTGTCTTATTGTAATTGTAACTGAGATTTGTGGCTTTATCATTCTTACATTCATTGCTTTTTGTTGATGAATGTAATCTGATTTTGCAGGTCAAGGTGTTTCAACAAGAAAATTAACCTGCAAATTAAATTGAGGTATGAATGAGTTTATCCAACTTTAATTATTTTGGTCTGCGTTTCCTTCTTTTTTTTTTTTTTTTTTTTTTTTTTGAAATTAGTTATTTTTTGTAGACATTTTTCCATAAAATTGACTAAACTACTCATACTTTTACACATGCATCAGCTATGGCTCAATGGTTTAAAAATTAAATACCAGAAAGATGGTTATTCTAGCTTTCTAACCAGGTTGTATCTATTTTTATTTTTATTATTTGCAATGCTCCTCTGCACTACTAGGTCTCTCTCTCTCAAAAGATTCAATTTTTGTTTCTGGGTCTTTGTTTTCTCATTGTTTCACTGGTGGTTTTTTTTTTTTTTTTTTTTTTTTTTTGTTACGTTGGTGGGTTTTTGTTTTTTTAATTGTTACATTGACCGGTTTTTGTTAATTTCTTTGTCCATTTGCAAGAATGTGTAATTTTGTTAATGAGGTGGAGTTGCAATAAGAATTGCATTGCATTTGGTTGCAGTGTGTTTGTTTCCACTGCGTTATCAAAGGCTTTATGATACAAGGTGGAGACATTTCGGCTGGAAATGGCAGTGGGGGAGAGTCAATTTACAGGTTGAAGTTGGAAGATGAAAACTTTGACATAAAGCATGAGAGAAAAGGAATGTTGTCTATGGCTAATAAAGGCCTTGACACCAATGGCTCTCAGTTTTTCATTACCACCACTTGAAGTTGGAAGATGAAAACTTTGACATAAAGCATGAGAGAAAAGGAATGTTGTCTATGGCTAATAAAGGCCTTGACACCAATGGCTCTCAGTTTTTCATTACCACCACTTGGACTTCTCATCTGGATGGGAATTGCGTTTGGGAAGGTGATCAAGGGCATGGGTGTGGTTCGCTCAGTTGAGAATGTGAACACGAAGGGCGGAGACTTGCCTATCCAAGAAGTTATTGTGGATTGTGGGCAGCTTCTTGAGGGAGCAGATGATGGGGTGTGTAACTTCTTCAAAGATGGTGAGGTTTATCTTGATTGGCCTGTTGATCTTGATACAAAACTAGAGAACATTTCTTGGTGGGTCACGACTGTGGTCGCTATTAAGGCCATTGGAAATGAACAGTTCAAGGTAATGAGTTATTTCATTTAATATCACAACTATGGTAATTATGTCATACATTTCATTCACGAATGCCAATAGTATGTTTTTTAATCTTTATACAGAAGCAAGACTACAAGATGGCCCTCAGAAAGTATCGCAAGGTTTTGTGGTATGTGGATATATGCTGCGAGCTGGAAGAAATAGATGAAGGTAAACCAGTTGCTTTGCACTACAGAGTGTCCCTTGCTTTCTTTGATCATCTTATGACATTATCTTTGTGATTAAACAGAGACGACCTCCTCTTTGCAGAAGACAAAAGTCCAAGATATTTACTAATAGCTCAGTAAGAATTTTCATTTATCAAATTTGAAAGCACTGGATGTTAAATGAATTCTCTTGGAAACCCTCTTGAAATGAAAGCAAACGTACTGTCTGGATAAGTAAACCAATTTCAGTTAAGCAGTGTAATTGTCTGGATAAGTAAACCAATTTCGTTTACCAATTTCAGTTGAACTATGGTTATTGCAGAAAGTGTACATTTATAAGTGGCAGTGATTGACATCGAAATTGTATGATAGTAACTTAATCATACTTAAATTAAGCCTGTTAGACAAAATGAAAATTACTGTTGGTTCTGAGTTGCTATGAAGAATCCTTGAAATGAGTGAAACCAAAAAGACGACTATGAATATAGTAATCAGGCCTTGCTTTAATACTTCTCTGAAGGCTAACTTGAATATGTTCATGAGTATTCTGTATTCTTTTGTGGTACATTGATTTTAATGTCATCAACTAAAAGGAAATACATTTCCCTTTATCCACTTGATTGATAGGTGAGTTTTCTGTTCAGGCCTGCAGGTTGAAATTAGGAGACCTAGAAGGAGCATTGTTGGGACACAGACCTTGCATTGCGTGATTGGGATGCTAATGTTAAGGCCTTGTTTCGCCAAGGCCAGGTAATAATCTTTAATTGGCAAGAATTCATAGAGCCTTCTGGTTGCTGTTTATTAAAATTTTTAATTAAAGTAGTTGTGTCCTTTTTTTTTTTTGCATGGGATAGAAACTGACTCAAATGTGGGTAAGAACCGTGAATCTCTAATCCTCTTCCTCTTTTCAGTGTCTTTTAATGTAGCTCCCAATTGATCATTTTCTGTGGTTATTGTTTTCTGGGTTTTTTCGGTTGTCTACAGGGTCCTTTGGTCCGAAAGAGTTTCAGCAGCTAGGCAGTTGCAACACACGTTAAGTACTTCCATGTGCCTCCTTATGCTGGGATTTTGTTAGACAGGTATGTATTTTATCTTCATATACTTCATAGTTTTATTTAGTTTTGATATATAATCAACTAGAAACGCATTCAGTTGAGTGAATTCTGCATTGTGACATACATGACACTGGAGTTATGCTCTGTTTGTGATTAAGGATGGTTATGTTTTCTCATATTTACATTAATACTGTGAAATGTTGAGTAAAAATCAATTTAGGGGAACTATATACTGCTAGAGATGTGCATATTAATCCCGCCTAAAGTAAAATTTAGAAATCTGGCATAGTGAAGATCCAATAGAGAATATGAGAAACCTAACTTAATTTTATGAATTTGTTTTGGTGCCTACAAATGAAATCCGGCATAGTGAAAGTTTGTGTACCGAAATTATGACAAATTTTCCTTCATCTTTAGATTTTCATTCAATTCAATTCATATGCAATTTAGTGTGATTCAATTCATAAGTGATCAAATGCTGTTTTTAATTTCCTTATTCTTTTGATTTTCAGTTCAACGTTGTCGTACAAAACGAAGGAGACGTCATTAACGGAGTTACAGATTTGGGTGTCTTTAGTGGAAACAAAACTGGATTGTTTTAACTTTGTATAGTTGTAAACATAAAACAATCTCTGGGATAGAGCCATAGCTTTTGAAAGACAATCCTTTAGGATGGCATACCAGCATTCCCAATTTTTTCCGTGTAATATATGACGTAAATAGCACTTCCTTAACACATGGATGTAATATATGTATATAAATACCACTCTGGCACATATATTTTTCGAGACATCTACATATTCAATAATGTTTTCAAACTCCACAACAACGCACAATAATATTCAATAATGTTTTAACATCATTTGTCAAAATAGTGTCACGTTCACAAAGTAAAAAGGAAAACGACTTCACAAGATGTTAAGAGAGGTGCAGAAAGTATGTGGAGTGATGTTTTTGTTTCCTCCAAACTCGTTGAGCAAGTGGTAGGAAGGGTTGTAAGATTGTTTGATGAAGTGGCGCTCGATCCATCACGATGGCGTGCATCATCTTTCACAACATGAGTGTAGAAGATAATTGACTATTTATTTCATAAAAGTTTACGTAAAATTCTAGAAAAACGCTAACAATTATTGTCTTATTTGTTAAAGAAAAATAGAATATGTTATAAATAATTATTTAATTGGTTGGATATTCAGGAGTCAAAAACTCATTAATTTATGAATGCATTATGAATTATTAGATTTATTAGATCTTGAATTTTAGTGAACATTTTTTCATTTTCAACAATTCATGAAAGAATAAATTAAGAAAACACTTATGAATATATTGACTACAAGAAAGACCTCATGATAGTCAATATGGGACCCCACCACCCATGAATGATGGTGTTCTTGGCAAAAAAATCAAATAATTGTACAATATTTACCTTATGTAACACGATCACTTTGTTTGCAATTGTGCGACTGACTAGTAGAGTCATGATTGTCATGAGTTGGTGTTGACTGACTAGTAGAGTCTCATTGTCACAAGTTCTTTTTGTGTGGCTTTCATGTCCATATTAATAACATGCATACGATCTGTGCGAAAAGTCTGTGTGAAACCCATTTTCCTAGCTACTTTCCACCCTGAGTTGTCAGTACTGGTGGCTCTACCTAGGTTCCTTTGTCCTATTTTTTCTTTTACGGCAGTTATGATAAATGATAATAATATTTAAGGCTGTCCACCTAGGGAGGAGGATTATCTTCTTTTCGAATTTCTTTCTCATTTTCTTCCCTCGTACATGAACATTACCGTTAAATCACGTTAATATTTTATAATTTTTTAATAAAAATAATAAGATAAAAAGTAAGCGTATGAGAAAAGAAGAAAGAAGAGAATATGAATGAGCAGAGAGAGAATCCCACTCCGTACGTTCTGGTAGCCAACTATGGAGACCTTTCACACCATGTTTTAGGTGTCAGCTAACTATGGAGGTCATTCACACCCTGAGTTCCAGGACAGCCAGCTATGGAGGACCTTCACTCCATGTTCCAAGTGTCAGCCATGTACGGAGGCGCGCCACCCCATGCTCCAAGTATCAGCAATCTATGGAGGCCCTTCACTCTATAATTTTAGGTTTTAACCAGCTTCGGTACTTCCAGTTTGGCAGAATTACGTATCAACCATTTGTACTGTTTGTAGCCACGTTAAAAGCTACCACGGGCTAAATGTTGAAGGAAAAGAAATCACCCGATCTGATTGAGAGTGATTGTAGCTTCTGAAATTATCAATTTTGGGATAAAGTGATTATGGGATGTAAATGTAATTAGGTTTATTATAGGTTCTATTTACTTAGAATAGCACATAGGTTTTGTATAAGATCTTACCTTGTGGGAAATGAATCATTTTCGAATTTCTTCTTTCTAATCCACCAAATCAGAAGACTCGTACTATTGAAATTTGATCAAACAACTACAAATAAGGGTCTACTTTAAAAGTTATAATAACTTGAGCTGTTAAATCAATTTTCAACGACATGAATTCCTTAATTTAATGGATTACAAGGAAGGGATCCAGAGAGGATCCCTTTCCTATCATTGGTACCAATATTCAAATTAATGCAATATACAAATTAACTTTTGGTGAAAAAAGAAAATTTTACATATATTTTTCATTAATTTTTTAATGTAGTGTACTATATACTTAGCCACTAAGTCTAATTATCTTAGTTTAATTATGTAAGATTATATCTTACAATGTAATTCTTATTAGCACTTTAAAAATCTTATTTTGAACTCTAAATTTTCTATAATTAGAAAGAAAATACATATGTGAGGAGTGTAGAATGAGTTTTTTGAGTGCTAATAATAATTCTCATCTTACAATTCATAAGCCATCTCTTTTTCTTACACTCTTTTTCTAATCGCTTCTCAGACATATTTGTTTCAAGTTTGGCGTCGTTTAAATTTTAATACGTATTTTTTTGGTAAACAAATGGGGCTAACACCTAACAAAGAGAAACTAAAGCAAAACATCACAAGGTACAGAGATTTTAGCAACACCTGACATCAAGAGATAACAAGAGGCAGGAGCTTGAGCGAAATAAACTGAACCAAGAGAATTCAAGTTAGCTAATTCCTCAACCACAAAATGCATCTCATCATAAATATGACCAAGTTCACAATTCCAATCTTTGTTTAACAGCTCACGGCAAGCCTCCAATTCACCAAGAGGATGGTTCTCACTCGCACCTTGAAGAACTATATGGCCAATGAGAACAAAATTAGATTCCAATTTTACATGTATTTGTTTAATAATGAAAAATTTTGGCTCACCATGTGAAAATTTTCTTAGAAATTGAGTTATAAAAAAGATTTGTGCTGACCGTGCCGCATACGCTTAGGCAAGTGGTTCTATTATTTGCCTTGAACTAACCATCAAATTCGAGTCTACTAGAAATTGAGTTATTTATTTGAATAAAACTGATTTATTTTGTATTTCTTTTTTGTTGAAGTAGGATTTTCTTTCATCTTTTTTTCTCTTCCTCTCCCTCTCCTTCTATGTGAACGATCACGATTAAGCCACGTCAACATCTTATATTAATTTTTTATAGCAAGAAAAAGACAAAATAAAAGAATATAAGAGGAGGGGATAGAAGGGGATGGAAAGAAGAGGGGAGAGAGTCCTAATCTTTTTTTTGTTGACATGCATACTGTAAGAGGTCATTTTGATGGGAAACTTGGATGGGATAGTGATGGTAGCACCTCTTGCGGGTCAATGGTAGAGTCCACTTCACTTGGACTTCTTGAATCGTTCAACTAATAAAACACGTTGAAGCGAAAGCTCATGGAAAGTTAGGGAACTCCTACTTTGAAGAAAATTCTTTGGTTTCGTTCTTTTCTTTTTTTAAATAATAAAAACTATTATTAGCATTTTAAAATTTTAATTATACACTTTTCATAACAGGATTATTACTTTTTATAAGAAAATATTATTGTTACTCTAATTCAACAATAGCTTCTAACTCAATCTTTAGATTTCTTGCAGGCGGAGTTGTACTAGCTTCTAACTGAATGATAGGCATGTAATCATCACTTCTCTTGGCATTGAGCAAAAGAAACATTTGGAACAAATATTGGGATGATATATGGACTGTCTGATTTTAGCACCAATAATTTGAAACATATTCGTCTGTTTCTACAACACTCGGGTGACTAACATTATAAAAGATATAACTAGATGAAACAACAAATTTGCTCATGGAGTCCAATAATGCCATAGACACAAAAAGATATAACTAAATGAAACGATAAATTTGCTTATGGCCAGGTTCAATATAAGAGAAGAACTTATATGGAACGAGTTCACTGCCATTTGCAAAGCCACGTAAAGAGTACCATGGCTTAAAGCCTAGGTAGCTTTTAATAAAATAAAAAATAAAATAAAAATTTGCATGTAATTTTCATTAATTTTCAAATGTAGTGCACAATATATACTTGGCCACTAAGCCTAATTATTTAGTTTAATTATATATAAGATTATATATTACAATTCATTAACCATCTCTATTTCTTATACCCTTTTTCTCATCACTTCGTGTACATATTTGCATCAAGTTTGGCCTTGTTTAAATTTTAGCATGTATTTGTCTTTTGGTAAGCAAATGAGGTTAAACACCCATAAGAGAAAACTAAAGCAAACCATCACAAAGTCTAGATATTCCAGCAGTTTCTGACCCTAAGATATGTCGACAAGAGGCAGGAGCTTGTTCGAATAAACTGGACCAAGAAAATACGACAAACTCAAGTTAATTAGTTTGTTCATCAACCACAAAATTCAATTCATGATAAACATGACAGAGTTCACAATTTCACTCTCTCTCTAACATCTCACGACAAGCCTGTACTAATTCACCAAGAGGATGGTTTTCACTCGCACCTTGCAGAATCACATGAACAAGGAGAGCAGAATTAAATTACAATTTTAGCGTGTATTTGTTTAATAATGGAAAATTTCTAGCATGCCCTGTGAAAACTTTCTTAGGCTGAAAAATATTGTATATTTCTTTGTTTATAAAAATTTAAATCTTTAAGTTAGTTCATCCGGTGAAAATTTAAATATTTATGTTTACATTTATGGTCAATTAGGCTATTTGCTTCTTGCTTTCACATGAGGATGTATCACTACAGCACGTAACCCTTTCACATGAAAATGACCAGTTATTAAAAAAAAAATAAATAAATAAATAAACAAAGAGCTGACCATGCCGCAAACGCTTGGGCAAATGGTTCTATTATTTGCCTCGAACTAGCCATCAAATTCGAGTCTACTAGAAATTGAGTTATTTATTTGAATAAATTGAGTTATTTACTTGAACATTTTTTCATTCTCAACAATTCATGAAAGAATAAATTGAGAAAAAAACTTATGAATATATTGACTACAAGAAAGACCTCACGATAGTCAATATGGAACCCCACCACCAATCAATGATGGTGTTCTTGGACAAATCATTACTCAAGATGGCGAAGATGTAATTGAATGTGAACTGATATTGGATTATTTCCACCGAAAAATATAAAAAAATTGCAAAAAAATTGAATAATTATACAATATTTACCTTATGTAACACGGTCACTATGTTTTCAATTGTGTGACTTGGCTCATGAGTGTCATGAGTTGGTGTTGACTGACTAATAGAGTCTCATTTTCACAAGTTCTTTTTGTGTGGCTTTCATGTCCATATTAATAACATGCATACGGTCTGTGCGAAAAGTCTGTGCGAAACCCATTTTTCTAGCTACTTTCCACCCTAAGTTGTCAGTACTGGTGGCTCTTCCTAGGTTCCTTTGTCCTATTTTTTCTTTTACGGCTGTCATGATAAATGATAATAATATTTAAGGCTGTCCACCATACATAAACATTACCGTTAAATCACGTTAATATTTTATAATTTTTTAATAAAAATAATAAGATAAAAAGTAAGCGTATGAGAAAAGAAGAAAGAAGAGAATATGAATGAGCAGAGAGAGAATCCCAATTCGTATGTTCTGGCAGCCAACTATGGAGACCTTTCACACCATGTTTTAGGTGTTAGCTAACTATGGAGGTCATGCACACCCTAAGTTCCAGGACAGCCAGCTATGGAGGACCTTCACACCATGTTCCAAGTGTTAGCCATGTATGGAGGCGCACCACCCCATGCTCCAAGTGTCAGCAATCTATGGAGGCCCTTCACTTCATAATTTTAGGTTTTAACCAGCTTTGGTGCTTCCAGTCTGGCAGAATTACGTATCAACCAGTTGTACTGTCTGTAGCCACGTTAAAAGCTACCACGGGCTAAACGTTGAAGGAAAAGAAATCACACGATTTGATTGAGAGTGATTGTAGCTTCTGAAATTGTCAATTTTTGGGATAAAGTGATTGTGAGATGTAAATGTAATTAGCTTTATTATAGGTTCTATTCACTTAGAATAGCACATAGGTTTTGTATAAGATCTTACCTTGTGGGAAAGGAATCATTTTCGAATCCCTTCTTTTTAATCCAATGAATCAGAAGACTCGTACTGTTGAAATTTGATCAAACGACTACAAATAAGGGTCTACTTTAAAAGTTATAATAACTTCGGCCGTTAAATCAATTTTCAACGATATGAATTCCTTAATTTAGTGGATTACAAGGAAGGGATCCAGAGAGGATCCCTTTCCTATCATTTGTACCAATATTCAAATTAATGCAATATACAAATTAACTTTTGGTGAAAAAAGAAAATTTTACATATATTTTTCATTAATTTTTTAATGTAGTGTACTATATACTTAGCCACTAAGTCTAATTATCTTAGTTTAATTATATAAGATTATATCTTACAATGTAATTCTTATTAGCACTTTAAAAATCTTATTTTGAACTCTAAACTTTCTATAATTAGAAAGAAAATACATATGTGGGGAGTGTAGAATGAGATTTTTGAGTGCTAATAACAATTCTCATCTTACAATTCATAAGCCATCTCTTTTTCTTACACTCTTTTTCTAATCACTTCTCGGACATATTTGTTTCAAGTTTGGCGTCGTTTAAATTTTAATATGTATTTTTCTTGGTAAACAAATGGGGCTAACACCTAACTAAGAGAAACTAAAGCAAAACATCACAAGGTATAAAGATTTTAGCAACATCTGACACCAAGAGATGACAAGAGGTAGGAGTTTGAGCGAAATAAACTAGACCAAGAGAATTCAAGTTTGCTAATTCCTCAACCACAAAATGCATCTCATCGTAAATATGACCAAGTTCACAATTCCAATCTTTGTTTAACAGCTCACGGCAAGCCTCCAATTCACCAAGAGGATAGTTCTCACTCACACCTTGGAGAACTATATGGCCAATGAGAACAAAATTAGATTCCAATTTACATGTATTTGTTTAATAATGAAAATTTTTGGCTCACTATGTGGAAATTTTCTTAGGTTAGCTGATAATGTGAAAAAAATATTGTATGTTTCTTCATTTATAAAAATTTAAATCTTTAAGCTAGCACACTCGGTAAAGGCTTCGTCCTTGTTCACCATCACGTGACATTTCTTGTCCAATACTGCATTATTATGCGTAAAGCATTCTTCTTATGATAATGTATTATTAAATATGAATGCCGCGTGATAATGACAGGTTATTAAAAAAAAATTTAAAAATTTAAAATAAAAAAAAAGTTCTGACCGTGCCGCGTACGCTTAGGCAAGTTGTTCTATTATTTTCCTTGAACTAGCCATCAAATTCGAGTCTACTAGAAATTGAGTTATTTATTTGAATAAAAAGAAGAGGGGGTTTATTTTGTATTTACATTTTGTTGGAGTAGGATTCCTTTTTTTTTTTTTTTTTTTGTTTCTTTCTCTCTTTCCCTCTTTTCCTATTTGAACGGTCACATCAACATCTTATATTAATTTTTTATAACAAAAAAAAGACAAAATAAAAAAATATGAGAGGAAGAGATGAAAAGGAATGGGAAGAGAATCCTATTCTGTTTTATTGACATGCATACTGTAAGGGGTCATTTTGATGGGAAACTTGGATGGGATAGTGATGGTAGCACCTCTTGCGGGTCAATGGTAGAGTCCACTTCACTTGGACTTCTTCAAATCGTTGAACTAATAAACACGTTGAAGCGAAAGCTCATGGAAAGTTAGGGAACTCCTACTTTGAAGAAAAAAAAAATTTCTTTTTTTTTTTAATAAAAAATTATTATTAGCACTTTAAAATTTTAATTATACACTTTTCATAACAGGATTATTTCTTTTTATAAGAAACTATCATTGTTACTTTAATTCAGCAATAGCTTCTAACTCAATGTTTAGATTTCTCGCAGGCGGAGTTGTAATAGCTTCTAACTGAATGATAGGCATGTAATCATCACTTCTCTTGGCATTGAGCGAAAGAAACATTCGGGAAAAATATTGGGATGATATATGGACTGTCTGATTTTAGCACCAATAATTTGAAACATATTCGTCTGTTTCTACAACACTCGGGTGACTAATGTTACAACATTGTTTAGGTGACTAATGTTATTAAAGATATAAATAAAGCAAACGAGGTTAAACGCCCATAAGAGAAAACTAAAGCAAACCATCACAAAGTCTAGATATTCCAGCAGTGTCCGACCCTAAGATATGTCGACAAGAGGCAGGAGCTTGTTCGAATAAACTGGACCAAGAAAATACGACAAACTCAAGTTAATTAGTCTGTTCATCAACCACAAAATTCAATTCATGATAAACATGACAGAGTTCACAATTTCAATCTCTCTCTAACAGCTCACGACAAGCCTGTACTAATTCACCAAGAGGATGGTTTTCACTCGCACCTTGCAGAATCACATGAACAAGGAGAGCATAATCAAATTACAATTTTAGCATGTATTTGTTTAATAATGGAAAATTTCTAGCATGCCCTGTGAAAACTTTCTTAGGCTGAAAAATATTGTATATTTCTTCGTCTATAAAAATTTAAATCTTTAAGTTAGTTCATCCGGTGAAAATTTAAATATTTATGTTTACATTTATGGTCAATTAGGTTATTTGCTTCTTGTGTAGGAGAAGTTTAACAGGAATTGTACGTGCCACTTTCGCATGAGGATGTATCACTACAGCACGTAACCCTTTCACATGATAATGAGCGGTTATTAAAAAAAAATAAAAAAATAAAAAAAGTGCTGACCGTGCCACAAACGCTTGGACAAGTGGTTCTATTATTTGCCTCGAACTAGCCATCAAATTCGAGTCCACAAGAAATTGAGTTATTTATTTGAATAAAAGGAAAAAGGGGTTGTTGATTTATTTTGTATTTACTTTTTGCTGACATGTTGTATGGGGCCATTTTGATGGGAAACTTGGATGGGATATTAGAAAAGTTTTACACACTAACTTGCGGAACCCCTACGACCGGTTTATAAAAAAACCTCTGTCACAACCTCACTCTTATGCTAATATCGAGGAGTGCAGAACAAAACACAATGGGATTCCGCCGGTGCTTGTTTGTTTCCAATATGTGTTATACACTTTCAAAAGTTGTGTTGTTTCATCTCGTGGTTGTTAGCTCATCAGTTTCCTCATTGCAGCAATCTTGTCATGACGAGGAGAGGTCTGCCTTGCTGCAATTCAAGGAAAGCTTCATCATTGACAGATCTGCCTGGTTTTGTGAAGGCGCTTATCCAAAGATTTTGCAATGGAAACTAGCTGAGGGACGAAACGTCAGCTGCTGTGCATGGGATGGCATTGTGTGTGATGAGAGGACGGGTCATGTTATTGGCCTTGATCTTAGTAGCAGCTGTCTCCTGGGCTCTATCAACTCCAACAGCAGCCTTTTCCGGCTTGTTCATCTTCAAGTGCTGAACCTTGCTGACAACAACTTCAATTCCTCTCGAATTCCTACTAGCATTGGGAATTTCCCTGGGCTCATGCATCTTGATCTCTCTGGTTCTTCCTTTTCTGGCCAAATCCCTTCCCAAATTTCACAGCTGGCCAACTTGTCGTCCCTTGATTTGTCTTCCAACGAAGGTCTAACTGGTCATTTTCCTGAATTTAATACAAGCAGTACTCTCACTTTACTGTATCTTAGCTCCACTAGCTTATTCGGAAATTTGCCTTCTTCAATCGAAAAGCTTGATTTATTAAACACGCTGGAATTGGCAGACTGCAAGTTCTCGGGTTTGGTTCCATCTTCACTTGGTAATCTTAGGCAGCTCATACATTTAGACCTTTCAGGAAATAACTTTAGCGGTCCAGTCCCTAGTTCATTGGCAAACCTCACCCAACTGAAGGAGCTCCGTCTTGAAGTGAATGCTTTTAGTGGCTCCATTCCCTCGGCTCTCAGTAGTCTCAACAAGCTCGAAGTCCTGTCACTTTTCTCTAATCAGTTTAGCGGTTACATCCCGGCTTCACTAGGAAACCTCACCCACCTCACAGAGCTTTCTCTGTTTTTTAATCAGTTAACCGGTCCAATTCCTTCTCTAGCAAACCTCACCCACCTCACAGAACTTGATCTATCTTCGAGTCAGTTAACCGGTCAAATTCCTTCTCTAGCAACCCTCACCCACCTCACAAGACTTGATCTGTCTTTGAATCAGTTAACCGATCTAATTCCTTCTCTAGGAAACCTCACCCACCTCACAGTACTTTATCTGTTTTCGAATCAGTTAACCGGTCCAATTCCTTCTCTAGGAAACCTCACCCACCTCACAGAACTTTACCTGTCTTTGAATCAGTTAACCGGTCCAATTCCTTCTCTAGGAAACCTCACCCACCTCACAGAACTTGATTTGTCTTCGAATCAGTTAACCGGTCCATTACCTAATTCCTTATCCAATCTCATCAATCTCGAGTTTTTTGATGCATCTGATAATAATCTGACTGGTACAGTGGAGTTCCGGATGGTGTTCCATAAGTTACAAGGACTCACCGATTTACAATTATCTCGTACCAATTTGAAAATTTTCACAGAAACAGAAAGTACGAATGCAAGCCTACTTCCAAGGTTAGAACTTCTAGGATTGAGTTCGTGCAACATAAGAGAGTTCCCAAGTTTCCTGCAGTATCAAGAAACATTGGTGTCCTTGGACCTTTCCTCCAACAATTTGCATGAAGTACCAAAATGGATGTTGAACACAAGCACAGAGACTTTGGAGGAGATGGACATTTCTGACAACTTCCTTTCAAGCATTGTCCAGCCTTCAGATGCCTTTCCTTGGGTTATCCTACAAGTTTTAGTGCTCAAGAATAACAATCTAAATGGAGCAATTTCACCATTGATCTGCAATCTGACTTCTCTTCGGTTCCTTGACCTCTCCAACAACAATATGAGTGGAATGCTTCCCCCCTGTCTCTTCAGCGATGATCTGCTAGGTTTATATCTTGGAAACAACTCTTTTAGCGGCTTTCTTCCTGAAATATACACCAGCACAAGCAGTCTGAGGGTGATTGATGTTAGTCATAACCAATTGCGAGGGCAACTACCAAGGTTGTTGGGGAACTGCACGACACTTGAGTTTATTGATCTGTCATACAATAAATTCAGCGATGTTTTTCCCTTTTGGTTGGGAGCTCTTCCGAAGTTAAAAGTTTTGAAAATGCACCAGAACGCGTTCTACGGTCTGATGGAGGAACCTCATCAGGACAGTGTTGAATATTTCCCTGAGTTACGAATTCTGGATCTATCTTTTAATAGTTTCAGAGGCAAATTTCCATCTCAAAAGATCTTTTCCGGGAATGTCATGAGGGGTGTCACTCGAAACCAGTCAACATATATGAAGGTAGACACAACTAACGATGATATAAAATTTGAGGAATATTACTCAATCACGATAACTAGCAAAGGTGTGGAGAGATATTATCCGAAGATTCAAGAAGCCCTTGTAGCGATTGACATCTCAAGCAACAAATTTGAAGGGAGGATTCCAGAATTTATTGGGAACCTAAAGGGGCTGATATCATTCAATATATCTGGTAACCTCCTAACTGGTCCCATCCCATCATCTTTCGGGAATTTAACGTGGCTTGAATCACTGGACCTTTCACAAAACAAGCTTTCAGGACAAATCCCTCAAAGCCTCGCGCAGCTTACATTCCTTGAAACATTCATTGTCTCTAACAACAGCTTGACAGGTCCAATACCGCATGGAACCCAACTTATTTCAATGGGTAGCAGTTCATATGAAGGAAACCCTGGATTGTGTGGAGATCCTTTGCCAAAGAAATGCGGAGATCCTAAGGCTCCTCGCCAGTCGCCTTCAAAAACCGAAGAAAATGATTCAGGCTCGTTTGAATTTGATTGGAAATTTGTTTTGGCTGGTCTCGGAAGTGGGTTGGTGGTGGGAGTTGTTCTTTCTGATGTGGTGATCACAAGGAAGCGTGAATGGTTTGTTGAGATTGTTAAAACCATCAAGCTGATGATAGGAAATTCATAAGTCCGCTATAAGGTTATGCATTTGGTGTTGTTTTTTTGCTTGTTTTATATTATTTCTTTGTACTCCTTTTTAATGTTATGTCTTCCTTTTGTAATATGGTGTATTAGTTCCATAAAAGGTACTGTAAGATGAAGTGAAACTGGTACCGGGCAGAATCGTTTGCTATGTATGGAATAATAGAACAAGAATTCATAATTCTATGGAAAGTAAACCCAAATTTAACAACAGATAGATATTAGAAACAGTTTTAGCTGCCAAAGATGCTAGTCAAGCAAAAACACAGCAACTCACACATGAAATATCTGAGTTATCTAATATGTAGTAGATGCAATCCTAGGTTCAAACAATCATACATGAAGTTCGTTCACACAACAATAAATAAGGGTCCATAAAAACAAAATTCACACACAAGTTTGTGCCCGAAAGCCCCTATTTAACTGGGTAAAAAACCGGAAGAATTTCCAGGAGCAAGTTCATACAGAGTCATACGCATACGCTGGCTCAAATCCCAAATCTTTGTCTAAAGGAGCAACTCATACTTTTGCTCAACTTTGAAATTCTTCAAGCCTAGGAAATGAGTAGCAATAGTGCCCGCGCGATGCTACGGATTTTAAAACTGTATAAAATAAGCAGAAAATTCTAAATACACACGATATGCATTACTATTTATATACATACAGAAATCTATTTACAACGATATGGATTGGCAGTTCTATTGCCATTGTTCTAATATTCACATCTTTTACAAATTTACATACAAAAGATAATATTTGATGTGTATTTACATACTATTTACACACAAAAGATTGGGTAGATAGTCCCTATTGATATCCTCATGAAATAGGCAGATAATCAGCTTATTTTACCCAATCATAACCAAACTCTCTGGTTGCAACTGACTTTAAGTTGTTAATGGAACAAAGCACCTGACGTCGAAGATAAACCTGGTGAACGTAGAAATCTTCAAGCCCTAAACAAATCGGCCTTGCTTTTTGCAACAAAACAATCCTTTTATGACAGAAAATTACAGGAAAAACTTTTAGAAGTGGAGATAAAATTAAGTCAAATGATTAGGGAACCAGAAGTTCACTGGACCATACACAGAAATAAAATTTAAATTAAAAAAAAAATATTCTCAAATACACAGAGCATGACAATTTTAAACATACAAAAGCGAAACAAAATCATCAAAGCAAATAATAACATGAAATTGAAAACTCATTAACAATTTATTAAGCATATATAGGTGCACCCAACGGATAATCTTATTTAATCACACCATTTTAATTTATCAAACTGATTATTTAATACTGTCATGCACAACAATATTTTACCATAATGAACTCTTACAAAACTCTCTCATCCCAGTCGCATTTTTTGTTAATATTTTGTTTGCTTTACTTCCATCCATAAGTTTAATATCTTTTCACTGTTTTTCAAATCTTGACGAAACTATGAAGACACAAACAACAGCACTCAACTCCTTTTTCAACCCTGTATCCAATTACACAAATAAGAATGCAGCATTTTTATTAAAGCATGTAATTCCCCTCTTCCTATATTCTTCCCCTTTCTCTAACCAAATAAAAATTTCCAAAACTATATACGAATTTTTTTATAAAAAAACAATACATAATTCAAGCAAACAAAGAAAAAAAAACGAACACTCTTTTGTGAGATTGTATTAATTTGTTAGCAACCAGCAGCAAAATGTTTCATCTTCTCACCAATTAATAAGTCGGTAAACAAATGACTAAACTTTCTTAATCACAAAAGGCTAAAAGCTAAAAACAAAAATCACTCACCTTAATGATAAAAGCACTTTGAACAGTCGCATCATGTCATTGTTTAGAAACTGAAAATCTGTAAAGTGTTAACATTTATACATATATCAAAAATGGCATCATCACTTGGATTAATTCTTTAAGAAAATCGATGACAACTATAACATTTTTTTTGAAATCAAAATGACAACTATAACATGAACATCCAAACACCAAATTAAATGCAGAAACATGGCAACCCATAACATAAACTGAATTCCAGATGAATTGAAAACAATATTACAACAAAAAACTCCAAACATAAAAAAATCCCAAACCAATTGAAAAACAATAACCAAAACCAAAACAGACCAACTCAGGGTCATTGACACCATTATTTCAAGAAAGCTTCCCAATACTGAAGAAGCGACACTTCTCCCTTGCCTTGGAGCAGTCTTTTACTTTCAGGCTTCAACCAATGAGTATATTCAACCAATAACTGAGTTTGGAAATATACAACATAGATAATAATTTTCCTGAATTAAACTCAAATCATATATATATGAAATTTTTTTATATCATGTATAATCCAAATTCCAGTCCCAAAAACAAACCATAATTTTAAAAACTACAAACATGCAAAACCCAAATCAAATCTAAGTCATTTCAGATTTTATCAATAACTCACCAACCCAATACACACAAAAGAGTAAATTACCTGAGATCGCAGCTGCTCAAGTAGTTTCTAACGACATACAGATTGTGCGACAGTGCAAACGCATACGGAGACGGAGACGGAGAGAAGTGGGTTCGACTGTTTGAGGATTAATGACGAACATGTGGTGAGCGCTCTAACGTCGGCAGATTGGGAGGCGTGGAGGTGCCTCATGCCTTTAAGTTTCAAGGTTTTTACTATGGAATCGAAGCAAAACCCAGATCAGATTCTAAGTGGGTTTATCAAAAATAATAATTTATTCAGCAATTAATACTGAAAATAAATCAGAAATTAACACTGAAAATAAATTAAGAATCCAAAAAAATTGAAATTTTCATACCTCTAAGTTTCTGGGTTTTACTGTGGAATCCAATTGAGAACCACCTAAAAAACGAAATCACGTACGCTAAAAAATGCAAAAATCACCCAAACACGTTAAGACTACGCAAGCAAAAAACAGATTTCAATCGAATTGAAAAAGGCAGAAATCTGTAGCCCCACCACCGTTCATGAACGAGCAATTTTCCAGAAGAAAAACAAAGGTGAATAATCGGACGGAGAAACTTGCAAAGGGTGGACACCAAGAACAACACCAGCGTGTAAGGGAAAAAACGATAGACAATTTACAGAAGCTAAGGATGTAGAGAGAGAAGCGAACGGAAAGAAAAAGCAACGAAGAAATCTAAGGAGAAGGATCAGCGATGATAGACGCATGGCCACCGAGGGCAATGTCGCCATTTCACTGGCCAAAAAGTGGAAAACCTGGACAACCAAGAGCAATTTTGGGGCATTCTGGGGAGTTCACTGTTAATGAACAGTGTTAGGGAAACTGAGTTTTAGTATATACTAGCAAGGGTGTCCGCGCGTTGCTGCAGGAATGAAAATTGTATAACACATATAGAAGTTCTAAAAAAATTATATACGTATATACAGTAGACAATACTATTTACATACATGTGCAAATTTATTTACAACTCTATCAACAATAAGGAACAAAATAGGTGTCCATGGGTGAAATGAAGTCCATGGTTGTAAATTGTCAAATTCCATACATGTCAAACTTCATTTAGGAAACTGAAACCATAAAAAATAAAGTGATAAACACGCAAAACAGTTCACAATATGAAACCGTTGCTTCACTAAATAAGCAGTACCAACAAAATCATGCTTGTTTTGCTGCAAAAGAATAAAGTAGAAAAAGGGAAACAAAATATTTATTTGTTGTTTTATTTTATGTGGAAAAAACTTGGAAGGAGAAGCGATAGTGAAAAGATCATATTTATTTCAAATTTTTAGACAGAGAAAAATAGTACAGAAACCAACAATGAAGGCACATTCTGAGAAAGTATTGATGAAAACACACAGTACACATACCTGCTTAAACCTTTCCTCCTTTTGCTCAGCCTCTCTTTGGAGTAGATTAGACAAAGGGAAAAATTGTGTTGCGCAATTTAGAACCTGATATAACAAAAGCATAACAAAAAAATAAAAAAAAAATTCCAGAACCTGAAGTGCCTTTTGAAAACTTGGTCCTACTTTGAAAATCTACAAAAGGAAAAATTGTAAACCCAAATTAAAGCTTCTTCTCTTACTCTAAAGAAAAATGGAAACTTTATATGGAAAAAAATTGAAATTCTGTGTAATCAAAAGTGGATCAAAACTCTAAATAGATTATCTTAACGTGTAGGAGATCATTGTTAGAATTTGAAAACAATTGAAACTTCATTTTAAAACACAGACTTAATCAATTGATTTATATTTAAATGGAAAGAAAGTAGTGGTTAGTTTTACCTATCGTTTGTTTAGTGTCGCTCAATTTCCAATTTGTATTAAAAGCTTGAATTTTTACTTTCCTTCCATTCCCCTGTGCATAATAGTCCAGTAGCTCTTGTTTACCTACAACAAATTGAACACCATTTGGGGAAAATAACTAAGCCTTTTGTTATTAGATTCTTGGTAGGCAAAGCAAGAAATTTACACACAACAAAACTATTAAAACTTTAAAACCCAATTCCCAAATTAGGTTCTCGACTGGCTAATGATCATATTGGATATAAATTATCATCCCGAACACTGCAATGCTTGATTTTATTTATTTATTTATTTATTTTGGAACATTCTAGTTAATCATTATTTAACTGAAGCATACAATTCGTAGAACAATAATTAGTAGATAAAACTAAAGGGAACAAAATACCAAAATTTGCAGTTAACAACATAGAGCTAAGTGAAAAATACAAAAAATAAGGATAGGAAGGCAACCAAAATGTGACTCTTACCTGGGTTTGGTTATGCTTCTATCAACTGCTGCCCTTAACTAACGAAATAAGCAATCTCTTAACGTAGCACATTTAGTCATCAATCCCTTACACACACACACACACACACAAAGATATTATGTATTACATTCTAATTTTTCTTTACTTACATTTTCATTCTATTTCTTCAAGTGTGTAAACTTACACTAATTCTCCATAATTCTCAGTCAATTCCATTGTAATTAAAATAAATATTGAGTATATACGCACTTACAAACACAGAAAATTCAGTTTTCCATACGAAAGCACATACGTCAAATCAATGTTTCTACTGTATTCATTTAATCAAATGACGCATCAAATATAATAATTAAATTATACCTCTAATTTATAACCTTTTTATTTCGTTTCATCTGCAGCTAAAACCAAAATTTAGACAGTCCCCAATATAATTCTATCAAATACCAGATAGCAACACCATGTAAAAGTTATATTGGGTGTCCACACCCACACTTATACTTTACAAATAAATTTGAACTTTGAATCACTTGGGCTTCAAAAATATTTGCACATAAATTTGAAAGAAGATGAATAAATTAAAGAAAAATCATATCTATTGGCAATTCAGACTGACCTAGAGTTGCTATCGAGCTCTGCCGAAGACAACTCTGCACTGTTGACAAAGTCTAGAACATCCTGGAAATTTAAAGAGATCAAATTTAAAGCCAAATAAGCAATCATTTACTGAAATCTTCACAAAAAAGTGCTAGTTTCACAAATAAATGAAACCCAGATTAAATTTCTTGATAAAAACTAAGAACTTCAAAGCTTAAGAAAACCCATGAATCCAACCATAAAAAATATGCAAACTTTCACACTGGCAGACCATTCATAAACCAAAAATGATATCTTAAACAAAACACATGAATCCAACTCAAAAAAGTTCAAATTTAAAACAACCAACACAAATAAAATATCAAACATGGTTCATTGTCTCTCTTCGCATTTTAAATCACATAGTGTTGCCCAATATATTATCGTATTAACATTTCATATACTCATGCATTAGATAAAAAATTATATCTATGTTAAAATTACATGGACTGCTTTATCATGGTTTAAGAAAGCAACCACAAATCTTAGTATCTACATGTTCCTCAAATTATCTAAAATACTAAAACAAAACCCTCACTTCTCACTACATGTTTAAGATACATGAACCCATACAAACCTCTTCACCATTCACCAATACCATTGGTGCTCAAAAACCAAAAGAAATAAAAAATCATTAAATAAGATGGCTACTAACGAAAGCATCCTTTGAACAAATTAAGAAATTCAAATAAAATTAAACACTCAGAAAAAAAAGAAACACAAAAAAGATATGCTTGAATTGTCAAGGAAATCAAGATACTAATAAATACAAAGATAAGTTTGAATTGTTAATCAAATAAATAAATAAATAAGACAAAGCATTTCCAAACGTTGATTATGTCTGATGAGTTAATGCTATGTGATTGCCCTGGATTCGTCTTTCCATCCTTTTCAAGCCATGAGATGATTGCTTCTGGTGTATTACCAAGAATATGGAGGCTGCGCTGATAGTGACCAATTGAGTTCCAAGACATGTTATTGAAGCGGGTTTGCAGGATTGATCTGCCCAAACCCAAATCCTATGAAATCGATAACAAAGAAACAGAGAATAAAAGGAAAAATGTATTATAGCATACTATGTCCTGCTTCATACATATTTAACCCTTCAATTAAACACATTTCCTTTTCATCAAAATTAGCATGAATATAATAGTGCTTCCAGCAGAAAATAAAAGGAAAAAATGACAACCGAAAAAAATTGACAACCCAAGACATATAAGTTTAGAACAGGCCAAACAATGACAACCCAACAAAACCAAAGATTTAATTAAATGAAGCATAATTCAGTAAATCTCATAATTTATTTATTTCATTTTTTGACCAATCAAAGAAACCATCACCGGAGAAAGAACCAGCACCAAAAAAAAAAAAAAAGTTAAATACCTTGATCGCAAACAGCTTGCCAGGTTGCAGACAGAAAGGCCAAAATTCAAACAACTTCTTTTGCTGAAGTCAAATATGAAAGCAGATCAGAAAGGCAGACCCAAAGCACGAAAAAAGAATCAAACAACATACAATCAGCAAAGCAGAAAACTCACCAAAAAACCTTAGATCGCATTGATAACTTTTCCTGATACCAAAAATGAAACCGCATCACAAAGCCACACACACCCAAACAACGAAAAAAAAAAAATTTGAAATTAGACACGGCAAGAAACGCAAAAAACTCACCAGAGATCGTTAGTTTTCCGAGAAGAAAACGGCCGTGAATAATCGGCGAGACAAAGACGCGAAGGACGGATAGCGAGAACAACGAAGGCGTGGGAGAGAGAAAAAACCTAGGCTCCAAAATAAGGAAAAGCTGAAAATGGTGAGGGAGAGAGAGAAGGGAACCCAAAGAAAAGGCGGAGTAGAACTGGAGCGGAAGAACCACCGATGACAGACGCGTGGTTGCCAAGGGTAGAATCGTCATTGTACTGTAGAAAAAGCTGATGGGAAAAAAGTTGGAGGGCATTTTCGCCACTCCACTGTCCGTGAACAGTACACTGGCATTTGGGTTTTAGTATAGAAATAATAACTAACGAAAGTGCCCGCGCGTTGCTGCGAATGTTTAAAATATTTTGATAATATGTACAGACAGAAAACAGGATTTATTGAAATTAGATTTATATACCTAAGATAGAGATTGGCAGTGTGCAATTCCTCACTGGTCTAAAGATAGAGATGCTATGAAAGCTATATTCATGTACAGAAGTTCATAATATCAAAATCGTTCAAATACGAAAAATATTCATGTCCATATCAAAAGCTTGGCACCACACATCTGCTCAGTGTTTATGATTTTTCCTGGTCAATCTTTTGGTCTTGCTTGTTTGGGAACGACCATCTTTTTCTTGGTCATCATGTTATTTTTTGCTTTGTCCAGAATTTTTCTCTTGCTATATATTAAGAATTGGAATCAGTAAGAATTGAATATAAAAAAACTAAATTTTTTCAATCTATTTAACCAATGAATTGATGGAAGAGTGAAAAAGAGAAACAAAAAAAAGGCCATTATTCAATTATATGGAGAATTACTTGATACGTACAAAAGGTTTGAAAATTAAACTAACATTAAAAAAAGAAAGAGATGAGATGGAGTGGAAATCACATACCACCATCAAGCTTAAAATTGTAGTGCTCATTTGTAGTGCTATCTGCAATTAGTCCTATCAGGAGCTTCTGCACTGGTTGATGTCTCGGTCTTTTCCTTAGATGTATGTACATTGTAGACTTGGGTAGATGAGAAGCAGAAGAAAATAAAAATATAAGTTAAAGTTACAACTTAACTATCTATGTTGATTCATGTCCAACACATAATAAGAATAGCGAATCATTTTTCATCTTGTGCACTGGTTTGTCATTGTCACTCGAATTCACATATTCATTTACTCCAAATTTCTTAGTTATGGCCAGGGAAAGAATGTTTAAGCAAAAATATGTTTCTATGTTTTCCCGTTAAACTACCTGTTAAACCAAAGCTAAACGTCAAAAATAAAAAATAAAAAATAAAAAATAAAAGATAAATACCTTCGTCAAACCTCTTGGGCTTCAAGTCCACCGACTCCACCCCAATACTCTGGCACCTCAGAAATGTTTCCACCTTTAGTAGCCTAGATCATCCATGTATCAGTATAAATACGGAAAAAAAAAAGTAAATGCAATTTATTAGAACAAAGAATTTGGGATCAACAAAGTTTGTCCAAACTTACAGCGAGGCCGATAAACAACTGAGGATAATTTTTCGTTTTGCTACATTGAGAGGGGAACCCAAACCTGATAGTAAAAAACAAAATATTCAGTAATAATGCAAACGATTTAATATGTAGTATCAGTTGAGGATGCATAATTCAAGGCTTTAAAGCATTGAGTACGACACCAAACCTGTTGGTATGGCACAACTAAGGATGCAAACTTTGTCCAACTGAGCAAGGGGCTTGATTTTGGAAAGACGGCCAGAATGAACAACAATGTATTCATTCGAAGTAAATGTGCCTGGAAAACTCTACTCATAGTTTACAAATCTGCAATTCTCAAAGCTTAATCATATAAAATCATATATATATATATATATATATATAATGTATATTATATGTATGTAGTAGATATTATTGCAGACCTTCGGCAGAAGTAGAGTTCAATGTGATAAACTGAGGTATATTTGACCTTTATCCTCATTTCCATGGCCTTAGGTAGAGCAACCTTCACCCTCTCCATCACCAACAGCTTCCCTGCTTCCCATGCAACCGCTGTTGCAAAATCTACAACACAGAAATCCCAAATTGAGGAGTATTAAATCTCTATAAAGACATGAACAATGGACCTAGCGGGCAAAGAAGCTGATTCGTGTTCATAAAAAAGATATTTTAGTTTTAATTACCTGATATCATGAATAAAATAAGGATAGATTGTGTTTACCCATTTTTTTGTGCAGGAAAGAAGGCTGGTTTTGCATGATTTGGGAATGACCTTTTTGCTCGCAATGTTATACGATGTGATCAAATTTTTGCACATTTGTCTTTTGGAATGTACATTAGATAAAATTTTGATTGAACATATGAAAAAGATAATGTTTTAGTATGGTGTAAATACAAAATTACAGGTGTGTATTAGTTGGGATAGCAAAAGCTTTACAAATGAGATTATAATTGAGGGTTAAACTGCTCAGTCATCATATGCATTCACAGAATGTAGACTGATTGGTATGTTTAAGCAGTAACGACAACACTTTTGGTTTAGGATAGTTAGCAATATGTGTAGTACATGTATGACTCTAATTGTTTCTTAATTATTAACTATTATAAGACTAAAATCTCTTCTCAAGCTTGTAAAGAAGCTTGAGTTTAAATTGATTTTTCTAATTCGAACAAAAATCTACTCAGATACTTCAAATAATGGAAATCATACAAAAAGCAATCACCCTGGTAGCTAGTTAGTACATGAAACCGTGTTATTGTTAATAAGTTAAACATATGAGAGATAATTTTATCAAAATAAATAAAAGATAGTGGAAGAATGGTGTACCTTCAAATGAATGATGATTGGAGGCCATGCTATACAGAAAAGCTGGTTATGCTGTAAAACAACAATAAGCAGGAATAAATTTGTATGCATCTAATTGTTTTCAGAACTGGAAAAGTCAGGAATATTGCTAACTACTTGCTGGGAGAATTTTTTAGGTGTTTTTGTTTAAAACTGGCTCTACAAACATGCATCAAATAAAGTATATAATTCTACAAATAAAGAGCACGTATGTAATTTATCAATCTGCCCAGTTTTCATAGATTTCATAATTTATCAACCTACAAACATGCTCTTCATAAACCGACGATGGCAAGATGAGAACAAAACGCTGGCCAACAAAGGGTTCGTCACCGGAGAAGACCGGAAACAAAACGCCCAATAAAATCAAACAAAGGGTTGCACACCGGAGAAGACCCGAAACCAAATCCAAAATAAAATTAAAGTCAGGATCTCTTCTAACGACTATTCTGCGAAGAAAGAGCAAAGATTTGGCAGCAAAAGAGGGAACGATGAAGAGGGAGAAAATCGCACAGCAAGGAAGGTAAAAACAAAGAGGAAAGGTAAAGTAGAAAAACAAAGATGAAAGACGCGTGACCGGGAAGGGCAAAAGAGACTTTTTACTGTATAAAAAAGGAAACACTAGCGATCCAAAGGAGAAACTCCAGGGCATTTCCGCCCTTTCACTGTTCAGAACAGTGAAAAACAGTGCCTACGAAACTGGGTTTTAGTATATGTATAATTTGATAAATAAAAGAACATTATTTTAATCCCTAAATAAGATAATTTTTGCAATAATACGTAAGATTAAAAACTAAAAATAGTCCTCCATGTCACATTTAGTCTCTTTTTATTTTTTTATAAATTCGACAAACTTACAAATTCAATTCGAGAAGATCCAGAGGTTGGATTTTCAATTTGTAAATTTCTAAGGTTCTCAAATGATACTTATAACAACATATGGTAATTCATAATGATCGAACAGTCAGATCTTCGTCTACTACAAAGGTAAATAATCTACAATTTCCTTCAATCCGGAAAATCCGTATATCGGATTTCCGATCCGTAGATTCCTAAGGTCCTTAACTAATACATACAATAACATACGAAAATTTTTTGGATTGGAAGAGGCCACATCACCTTTGCTATGAGGCCACAAACATGACCTTCCTTGAGAAATAAGCTGCCCTACGTATGTAAGGACTCAAAACTATTGTAATACACACACAAATATCAATACACCATAGTGGATGTAGCTCGATTACAGGTGAACCAAACTATCTCTTAGGATATGGTTCATCTGACCTGTTTCAACTACTTGTGTCCACACAAGTTCTTTGATGACTAACCATTTTCTAGCATCAACAGCAATAGCTAAAAGTTTTTTTTTTTTTTCACTTTAAAAGATTTTCTTTTTGCTCTTGAACAACTTATGTCACACTACATTATAATTAATGATTTATATATGAAAGCATCTTAAAACTTTAGGAGTTCTTATTTACAAAAGCTTAGGGAGTTTTGTGGAAAAAACAATGAATGTGAGGGGTTATGTGAAATCTATGTGATTAACTATAAGAAATTTGTGGAGAATTTTTTAAAGATATAATCCATTTTGGGATGAAATTTTCACGGAATGGGCTTCATGGAAACAATATGAAACTTCAAGGGGTATTATTATAAACCTAAAGGGATTTGTGTGAACACGGAAAGGGTAATGATAGGGAGACTAAATTTGTAGACAAAATTTTGGAAACTAAATGATATAGAAGTTGATGATTGATTGATTTATTACTTAAGCGTTAATAAATGTACTCATTCCTATTGGTGACATATTATTTAGTTTACAAATTTAGTCTTCCTAACATTACTCACAGAGAAAACATCAAGGGATGCTAGTGTAATCAAATAAAAATTGTGAGGTATAGTTAGGGTTAATATTGTCACAAACCTGCCATTTTACGTTATGGAGATGATTTGTGGACTAAAGTTTCAGCGCATATCTAGTGAGACAAGCTTATTCTTTTGGTAATTTGATCCAACGGCTAAAATTATTATAAATTTTAAAGTGAGCTCCTATTTGTAACCGTTTGATCAAATTTTAAAAGCTCGGATTTGTGGCCTTGGTGGATTTATTGGAAGGGATTTGTGGCCTTGGTGGACTTATTTCTACGGCTAGAAATAAACATAGTTGCGCAACGGAAGAAAAATTGTGTGAAAATCACTTACCTTATATTTTATGGATGAATTATTTGTCTTGGTATTGAACTCTTAATCAATTTTTTATTGTGGTTTTTGCATAAAGTTTTTGACACACCCCGATCGAGATCAGGGCATGTTGGCTGTCACGTGGAAGTGACGTAACCATGTGCACAGTGCGGAAGCTAATAAAATAATAATAAAAGTACAAATAAATAAATAAAAAAAACCAGCTTTACACAAAGTAAGAACATACATGTGCAAGCGTAAGTGTGAAAAATAAAGTTCAGAGCACAAAGACCTAATGCAGTCCAGAAGAAACAACATTACATAAACACACCCAAAGGTGGTCCTACATTGGTGATAATCTGTCAGATATGCCGGGAAATCCTCTAGGGAGCCACCAAAAGTGCTAGCCAACTAGAACCTGGAGGGGCGCAAAACAAAAAGTGTGAGTGGGCAAAAACAAAGCTTTTCAAAAACCATTTTATAAACAAGATTCTAACCACTCGCCGTAAAATCTGTATACTTCCCAGAAAACATAATATACATATATATATATATATATATATATATATAAATCATGCTCGGAAATATGCCATGTCAAATGTCTCTAAATAGAATGCAAGTGCTCAGGAATGTCAAATCAATGCCACGTAATCTGTCAGCCGGAGTCACCTAACGTGACCTGTACGGCTGAATCTAGAGCTCAAATCTCCATCTCACTAACTATACCTGCATACGAGTCGGAACCACCTAAAGCGGTCTGTACGACAAGACTGGGTGTAATATAAGTACGCTCTCAAGTGCTACGATCACGTGAAGGCTGGGCGAATAATCGCAGGTAGGCCTGGCAATTTCTGACACGACCCGATAACCCGACACGACACGACACGAAATTAACAGGTGTTTGGGTCGACACGATAACGAATCGGGTCTTATCGGGTAACCCGATAAGCACCTGTTAAGATAACGGGTCGGGTCGGGTATACACGTGGGTAAACACGATACACGATAAGCAAAATATTATTTTTATAATTTTATAACCCCTAAAAAAATATTGTAATAATTATATACATTAATTTTACAATTTTATACCCCTAAAAATTATAATAAATATATATATATATATATATTAAATTAACTATAAAATTTATAATAATTATAATAATTATATATACTATAATAATTATACCCCCAAAATATTAAGTCTATCTATACTAATTATATTATATATATATATATATATTAAATTTTATAAAAATTATAATACATATGAATTAATAATTTAATATGCATGATCATGCATTTGCCAACTTGCCGTCCTTTTTGTAAAAAAAAATGGAGGGAAAATGAAAATATTAAGAAAAATTGAAAATAAAACAAAAAAGTGAGGGAATTAGGGAAAGATGTTGGAGGGAAAAGTGAAAATGATAAGAAAAAGTTGAAAAGGAAACAAAAAAGAGAGGGAAAAATGAAAATTAATAGAAGTGGTGAGAAATTTTTTTTTTTTTTAAGTTATTAACTTTTTATCACACACATGACTGTCATGACATATCTCACTATTTTTATAATGAACACATGACACGTGATGTATGTACTATTCCGTGTACCAGTCAATTATAATTTATACGTACAAAATAAATAGATTTCAATCTACTTAATAAATATATATATATACACACACACACACACACACGGAACTTGATTGATGGCATACGAATTCTCCAAAACTAATTTCAACGATCCAAACCGTCAAAATTGTTTGTATATGCTTGGAGATCATATCAGCAAAAAATCACAAAAAAAAAACATTCAGAGATCAAGTAACGGGACAAAGCTTTTCAACGGTTATAAACGAAAAATCACGATTCAACGGTTATTTTAACTCCGATTTTGATAATTTTTTATAACTACACTTCTTGACCCTATATGAATACAATGAATGAATTCGATCTTCAATTTAAAATATTTACACAAGTGGATACCACAAAATCTTATGTTATACTTAATAAAAGTATAAATAAACTCTAAGTGTTAGTCAATCTATCGTTTTACGAATTCTCCAAAACTAATTTCAACGATCCAAACCATCAAAATTGTTTGTATATGCTTGGAGATCACATCAGCAAAAAATCACAAAAAAAAAACATTCAAAGATCAAGTAACGGGACAAAGCTTTTCAACGGTTATAAACGAAAAATCAAGATTTAACGGTTATTTTAACTCCGATTTTGATGATTTTTTATAACTACACTCCTTGACCCTATATGAATACAATGAATAAATTCGATCTTCAATTTAAAATATTTACACAAGTGGATACCACAAAATCTTATGTTATACTTAATAAAAGTATAAATAAACTCTAAATGTTAGTCAATCTATCATTTTACGAATTCTCCAAAACTAATTTCAACGATCCAAACCATCAAAATTGTTTGTATATGCTTGGAGATCACATCAGAAAAAAATCACAAAAAAAAAACATTCAGAGATCAAGTAACGGGACAAAGCTTTTCGACGGTTATAAACGAAAAATCAAGATTTAACGGTTATTTTAACTCCGATTTTGATGATTTTTTATAACTACACTCCTTGACCCTATATGAATACAATGAATGAATTCGATCTTCAATTTAAAATATTTACACAAGTGGATACCACAAAATCTTATGTTATACTTAATAAAAGTATAAATAAACTCTAAGTGTTAGTCAATCTATCATTTTACGAATTCTCCAAAACTAATTTCAACGATCAAAACCGTCAAAATTGTTTGTATATGCTTGGAGATCATATCAGCAAAAAATCACAAAAAAAAAACATTCAGAGATCAAGTAACGGGACAAAGCTTTTCGATGGTTATAAACGAAAAATCAAGATTTAACGGTTATTTTAACTCCGATTTTGATGATTTTTTATAACTACACTCCTTGACCCTATATGAATACAATGAATGAATTCGATCTTCAATTTAAAATATTTACACAAGTGGATACCACAAATCTTATGTTATACTTAATAAAAATATAAATAAACTCTAAGTGTTAGTCAATCTATCGTTTTACGAATTCTCCAAAACTAATTTCAACGATCCAAACCGTCAAAATTGTTTGTATATGCTTGGAGATCACATCAGCAAAAAATCACAAAAAAAAAACATTCAAAGATCAAGTAACGGGACAAAGCTTTTCAACGGTTATAAACGAAAAATCACGATTTAACGGTTATTTTAACTCCGATTTTGATGATTTTTTATAACTACACTCCTTGACCCTATATGAATATAATGAATGAATTCGATCTTCAATTTAAAATATTTACACAAGTGGATACCACAAAATCTTATGTTATACTTAATAAAAGTATAAATAAACTCTAAGTGTTAGTCAATCAATCGTTTTACGAATTCTCCAAAACTAATTTCAACGATCAAAACCGTCAAAATTGTTTGTATATGCTTGGAGATCACATCAGTAAAAAATCACAAAAAAAAAAAAACATTCAGAGATCAAGTAACGGGACAAAGCTTTTCGACGGTTATAAACGAAAAATCAAGATTTAACGGTTATTTTAACTCCGATTTTGATGATTTTTTTTAACTACACTCCTTGACCCTATATGAATACAATGAATGAATTCAATCTTCAATTTAAAATATTTATACTAGTGGAATTTATATACTTAATAAAAGTATGAATCAACTATCATATTAATAATTATATACATTAATTTAATAATTTTATGCGGAAGAGAGTTCTGACGTGGAAAATCTTACTAAAAACATCTTCAACATAACTCTTGAAGGCAATAGATCAAGCCAAAGTTCCAATATAATTTCATGATGTTCGATGTAAATTGAAGATTTTGTAAATGGAGGTGTAAACTTTTAAGAAAGACTTACAATCTTAAAAACAAAAACTCTTTATCCTTGCACATTTAATATTTGTAATAGATTAGTAGTGTATGTATTATTTTTTTTATTAGGCTTTCATTTTCGAGTGTAGATATAGTACTTGAACGAGAAATGTTTTAATGTTTTCAAGTAATATTTATGTCGCAATGTGTGGTATGTGCAAATTGTAAAAAAAAATATTTTTTTCTTAACGGGTCATAACGGGTCATAACGGGTCGGGTCACTTTACCCGTTGGGTAAAGTGACACGACCTGTTAAGGACCCGTTAAGATAACGGGTGTGACACGACACGACCCGTTAAGATAACAGGTGTTACACGAAAACGACACGAACACGACAGACACGACCCGTTTGCCAGGCCTAATCGCAGGTCACCTACGAGTCGGAACCACCTAAAGTGGTCTGTACGACAGGACTGTGCACCTAACTTGGATCCAAGTTGAGCGTGTGGTGCGGGAGGTGAACATCACGTGAAGGATTGTGCCCAACTCTGGGCAGGAGCATTAACACCGGGGGTGCAGGTTATGAGCTCTCTATGCATCTCAAATCACTACTGAACATAAACATAAATCATAACTCACCTGACACTTACCTGTGCGTCTGCAGCACCAAACATATATACATATGCGACTAATAATGCATAAATAAATGGCAAACAATAAGCATGGCATATAAACGTATAAACGTTTCATTTCACTTTCTGGGAAAAGTATAAGTATATAGGTATATACGGAAAACCAAAAGCCCACTCACTGGTATGTAGAAGGGTCGTAACCCCCTTGCCTCGAGTGACCGCGCTTGTCCTCGGGATAGGTCTCACCTATATGCGAAACAACTATAAAAACGTTAATTTTAAAGCACATAACCAACATCACGAAATAACTTTTCATACAAAGCTCAAATGGGGTGTATGAATGCACCAACATGATCTACTCAAAATCAGGAACATCCCCATATTTTTAAAATAATTTTTCAACGCCGCACGCGGCACCACGCGCCGGCCACGCGCAGGCACGTGCCTAGCACACTGACGGCGTCAGTTAACGCCATCAGGAAGATTCCTTTAACTCTAACGGATTCCGTTAACGCCGTTAGGAATATGCCGTCCAAACTGACGGAATATTCCGTCATCTTCTCCGGTGAAGCTCAGGCGCCGGAAAATCGGGAAAACTTTAAAACCTTGTAACTTCTTCGTTTTTCAACCAAATTTCACAAAATTTGTACCAAAATAAAGCTTACAACAAGAGAAACAAATCCATACCACTTTCAAGCACTAAAACCCACGGAATCTCGACAAGAAAACACCACCAACTCCGGCCAAGCTTGTAACTCACGATCCCGACGTCCAAAACCTTCAAACGAACCACCCCGAGCCTCCTAAGGACCTTACCAAGCTTCCTACAAGCTTGAAATTCCCAAAAACACAAGAATTAACGTGTGCATGAACAATGACCAAATCGAGGTATCCCAAGTTCGACGTGAAAACGAAGGTATCCTTACCTGAAATGGGTATGGTTGAACTCCCAAGGACCTCACGAGCACGAATATGTAATTTGCTTCCTCGATCTGTGAAGGTTTGGATGGTTTTGGTTGTCGTCTGTACAAAGAGAATAGGAATGGGAGAGAGAGAGAGCTCGGGACAGCGCAGAGAAAAGGGTGAGGGGGTGTGGGAGAGTGTGTGTCGTCCAAAACCAGCCAAACAAAACCCAAAACAACCACACAACGAAACCAACATGCTAGGGGCAAAATCATCATTTCACCTCTACGGTTTGAAAATCCGGAACGGGCTATCACAGTTTTGAATTTTTGGGATGATTTTGTTTAGTGAGGTAACTAAAGCAGTGGTTCTTGAACTTTAGCTTAATCAAAGCTTTAGTTCCTAAACTAACAATCCGTGTGGTGATGTGAAGCAATGATTCATTTTGCTAACTATGTTAGAACTTCCATTCAAAATAAAGGGTTTAGAGGGACTGTTAAAATGATTATTGTTCCACATTATAGTAAGTTTAGAAATCAATACTCACTAGTTTTGAGATCGGGGATTATTGCTTCAATTTTCTCCTGTTGAGCGCCTTCATTGGTTCATTTAAGAAGTTTTTATTTTTTTATTAAGTGGAAATGATAATAGGAACTTAGAAGGAATATACTCAAGATCTTGTAGGAAAACATCTTGAACGATATTTGCAGAGTCCTCATCCCAAAATACATATTTTGAACGAGTACCTTTATGATGTCGTTCAGGATGTTAAGGCCACTCCGTTGCAATGGCGGGACACATGGGCAAATTCCACCTCCTGCACATGGAGCTACTCAATACTTCAGAATTAATTGTGGGACCTCTATATCTTCCTAATTAAACGTTTCCTAATTGATTCCAGCATATCCGGTAACTCCCAACATATGAGAAAGACGTTGATGGCACATGTACGCAAGTATTTATCAAATATGACAAAAAATTGACCCATAATTTTAAAAATATCAGTTTTAATAAAAAAAAAATTATCATATGTAGCCAAAAAGTCAGTTCAATCGATACATACCTTTTAGTATAAAAGCAATGCTTTGGTTATGAGTCTTTGATTGCAATTGATTTCATTCATATTTGGGTATTTTTACAGAAATAGAATAGTTTGATTTGTTTTGACATACATTTCATCATACCAGTAAAAAAAGTAAAATAAAATATGAAAAATTTCTTTCATCTGTGTTTTATCTCAGACTAAGGTGATATTTGGCTGTTGCAAACCTCTTACAACATTAGTCAGACGTTGAAGTGTCATTGAACTGGTTCAAACCATTATGAGTTTATGGGACTCATGGAGTTATGTAACAGAGGAAATCCTAATCTGGTGTATGACCTCTAGATCGGCTACACACACAAATCCCCCTTGTAATTTTGTATCACCAAGGCCCACTATCGCAGAAAAAGTGTGGGATGTCGTAAGTCATACGCAAGAATCTCTATCGCTTACAAGGTAAGACTTCTTTCTTTGTCCTAATTGTGTGAATATTGCATTATTCCAACTTGGAACCTGTTACTCTTGTTCCTTAAAGACTTAAAAAGTAAAAGTACCCCACCATTTAGACAACCATTTTTCTAATTGTTACATTCTTTTGCTAATTTTAAATGAATGTCTCACTCCATAACTTCAAGACCGTTCTTCAAATCAACGTAACACATTAATCAGGATCCTCTTATATATAAATAGTTGATTTTTCAAACTTGTTAAAATTTGATTAGTTCAACTTTCTCATCTTTGGAATTTTCTATGTAAGAATAATCCTCCAGATGCCAAAAACTCTTTTGGTATAGCCAACTGATACGACAATCTTCATTCCTAACTTATATTGTATGCGTGTTGACCGTGGGGTATCCCAGATCCATGAAGTTTCTTGATTCACCAAGCACCCACGCATGTCCAACTACATCCAAAACTATTGTATTTAGTTTACAATTCATATTGTTTCATCTGACTAGCATTCGAAGTAAAGTTCGGCCGAATAATTAGTTTTGCTTATGAATTAATTGGCTTTGTTAGGCAAGTTTTGGTATACCATACTAAATGCGAAGAGAAAAACTTGGGTGGGGATGATATGCTATACAGCAAGATAAGTGATACATATATATATAGTTTCCACGTAAAAAATATAGTGTTACAGAATTCAACCTCACAAAACATGTTACAGTAAAATAGATAAAACCAGTAGACCTTTTCAACAATGGCAGTGCAATGTATAGTCGTTAAGGCCTAAAGTCGTATAAATATGAAGTGAAATCTAACGATTGGTGTCTGAAAATGAGTTACAGAGGAGGAATAGAAAGATGGTTAATTATAACCACATTATGGTGTATTCAAACGAAACCAAGTGATCGCCCTTCGATGTACAAAGTCATCGTAATGCTTGGAAGAGATGTTGAATGTCTGCAATTGCTTCTCAGGCCTTCTCTGTGCCCACAAGAGGCGTCCGTGACTGTAGGTGATATTAAAGAAAATAAATCGAACCCAATGTGTTCTAACATCGAGCTAACATGTTCATCATCAACTAGGTGAATATCAAATTGTTAAGAAAGTGCAATAATGTTATAATAATTAAATTCTCACTTTAAAGTGATTTAATTAGTAAAGAACCGTCGTCTGTAAATGTTGTTAAAGTTTGGATGTGTGTGTATACAAAAAACTGAAAGAATGAAGAACAGTCACTGAAGAAGTTGAGAGAATGATGGATAGTTCTCCCTGCAAAATACACAGAGGGATATACTTCTATTTCTCTCTCTTGCACACGAAATCGTGCACTGCATAACACTTAGTTATGCAGCTGGATTCTCACCATTACACCAATGAGATCTCAGCCACACATCTAGCTAGATTCTAGGATTCAAATACATGTCACTAGACATCGACAATTACAATACATGTCACTACATACAAAGACATTACTACCAATGTAATCAGCTCATGACTTATACACTAACAAATGTTTATGCTTGAATTCATCTATGAACTACCGGTTGGTGGTATACATCTACATATTTACTCTAATTTAGCAATTGCTTCTAACTCTAGGAGGCGCCTTTTGGGGATGCCTGCCCATGATGTTTGTGTAGGACCTGCAGAAACAAAAGAATTAGGAGGCATCCTCAAGTTTTCTCCTCCTCCTAGCATCTGAACAACCGTTTTCATGGAAGGATGATCCACCGAGTACCACTGGATGCACCAGAGCCCTACAATTGCAAGTTGCTTTGGAATCTTACCATCCCTTTCTTCCCTGATATGGATTCGTAGGTCATCTCCTTCCTCTAGAAGGTTATAAATCCATTTTGGATAGAAATTTCATTGGTCGTGTCCTCTGTGGTTGAACCAATATTCTTCTTTCCTCCTATCATCTCAAGCAGCAGAATTCCAAAACTATAAACATCTGCCTTGTAAGACACATTTCCAAAATTCCTAGAAAACACTTCGAGTGCAATGTAGCCCATGGCCCCCATCGCTGTAGTCATTGACACTATGCTTTGATGCTTGGAACATAACTTGGCCAGACCAAAATCAGAGATTTTTGGTGTGAAGTTTTGGTCTAGCAAAATATTGTGGGGTTTGATATCGAAATGGAGGATTCGTAGATCACACAAATAATTGCTTTTGCAACACAAATTGCATTTATATAACACTAAACAAACCTATATTTTTCCTTTTTAATACTTGGTTTGATTACAGAATAACGCTTTTTGCTTGAGCCACAACAAACTCTACATCTTTCTCCATTCTAAAATTGAGGAGAGCTGCAATCAACCTTTGCCACTCGATTTCACGCTAGTTACAATAAAAACGATTAGATTTGAGCTCGGTTGGAAAGGTAATTCTAAAAAGTTAGGAGGGTAAATTTGTCCGTAAGTTTGGTTGCCCTCCTATACACGTGTTGGCCGACCATGGGATGGGTTGCATTCGATGGGGACGACGGCTGTGTGGAAAGTCGAGGAAGATGAAAAGTGCGTGGAAGGGAAAGCAGATGGTAACCCGACTGACTCGTGTTTCCGCTCTCCTCCCTCTCAGTTCCTCTTTCTCCTCTACTGAAACCATAATCTTCCTCTCCTCGGCGCGCTGCCATGTCTCTCGCCATGGAGCCCACAAACTAAGCAAGTAGTGACGGTCACAAGACTCAAACATGGCGGATGCGTACTGGAGGTATAATGACGGCTAGCAACCGCCGCCGTCGGCGATGAATATAGCCGTCGGAAAGCGTCCTCGCTCCGGTTACGGTATGTTGGATTCCTTGAATATCCCTTTTTTTTCCTCTTTCATTTTTGCGTTGGTTTGGGGTGGGATCTGGGTTTTCTCTACATTGCTTAAATTTTGCATTTTTTTTCTTTCTGGATTTCAATTAAGAATGGATAAATTTGGGAGTTTCTGATGACTTTGTTCCTCATCACCTGCCAATACCAGTGCCAGAGATGGATCTACGGCCACCACCGCCAACCACGCCGCTGGGAAGATCTTAGATTGAAAACTGGAACTTTGTACGAGGTTTCATGAATAGAGGAAGTGTGCTTGCTCACTCTCTGAGTGTTTCGTCGAGGGGTGAGATTTGTGGCTGAGATTTGTTTTATTGTAGTTGTAACTGAGATTTGTGGCTTTATCATTCTTACATTCATTGCTTTTTGTTGATGAATGTAATCTGATTTTGCAGTTCAAGGTTTTTCAACAAGAAAATTAAGCTGCAAATTAAATTGAGGTATGAATGAGTTTATCCAACTTTAATTATTTTGGTCTGCGTTTCCTTTTTTTTTTTTTTTTTTTTTTTTTTTTGAAATTAGATATTTTTGTAGACATTTTTCCTTAAAATTGAGTAAATTACTCGTACTTTTACACATGCATCAGCTATGGCTCAATGGTTTAAAAATTAAAACACCAGAAAGATGGTTATTCTAGCTTTCTAACCAGGTTTGTATCTATTTTTATTTTTATTTTTTGCAATGCTCCTCTGCACTACAAGGTCTCTCTATCTCTCTCTCTCTCTCTCTCTCTCCCTCCCCTCCATCTCAAAAGATTCAATTTTTGTTTCTGGGTCTTTGTTTTCTCATTCTTTAACTGGTGGGTTTTTGTTTTTTTTTTTTTTTTTTGTTATGTTGGTGGGTTTTTGTTTTTTTAATTGTTACATTGACCGGTTTTTGTTAATTTCTTTGTCTGTTTGCAAGAATGTGTAATTTTGTTAATGAGGTGGAGTTGCAATAAGAATTGCATTGCATCTAGTTGCAGTGTGTTTGTTTCCACCGTGTTATCAAAGGCTTTATGATACAAGGTGGAGACATTTCGGCTGGAAATGGCAGTGGGGGAGAGTCAATTTACGGGTTGAAGTTTGAAGATGAAAACTTTGACATAAAGCATGAGAGAAAAGGAATGTTGTCTATGGCTAATAAAGGCCTTGACACCATTGGCTCTCAGTTTTTCATTACCACCGCTTGGACTTCTCATCTGGATGGGAATTACGTTTGGGAAGGTGATCAAGGGCATGGGTGTGGTTCGTTCAGTTGAGAATGTGAACACGAAGGGCGGAGACTTGCCTATCCAAGAAGTTATTGTGGATTGTGGGCAGCTTCTTGAGGGAGCAGATGATGGGGTGTGTAACTTCTTCAAAGATGGTGAGGTTTATCCTGATTGGCCTGTTGATCTTGATACAAAACTAGAGAACATTTCTTGGTGGGTCACGACTGTGGACGCTATTAAGGCCATTGGAAATGAACCGTTCAAGGTAATGAGTTATTTCATTTAATATCACAACTTTGGTAATTATGTCGTACATTTCATTCACGAATGCCAATAGTATGCTTTTTAATCTTTATACAGAAGCAAGACTACAAGATGGCCCTCAGAAAGTATCGCAAGGTTTTGTGGTACGTGGATATATGCTGCGAGCTGGAAGAAATAGATGAAGGTAAACCAGTTGCTTTGCACTATAGAGTGTCCCTTGCTTTCTTTGATCATCTTATGACATTATCTTTGTGATTAAACAGAGACGAGCTCCTCTTTACTAATAGCTCAGTAAGAATTTTCATTTATCAAATTTGAAAGCACTGGATGTTAAATGAATTCTCTTGGAAACCCTCTTGAAATGAAAGCAAACTTATTGTCTGGATAAGTAAACCAATTTCAGTTAAGCTGTGTAAATGACAAGTTGTTGAACTATGGTTATTGCAGAAAGTGTACATTTATAAGTGGCAGTGATTGACATCGAAATTGTATGATAGTAACTTAATCATACTTAAATTAAGCCTGTTAGACAAAGTGAAAATTACTGTTGGTTCTGAGTTGCTATGAAGAATCCTTGAAATGAGTGAAACCAAAAAGACAACTATGAATATAGTAATCAGGCCTCGCTTTAATACTTCTCTGAAGGCTAACTTGAATATGTTCATGAGTATTCTGTATTCTTTTGTGGTACATTGATTTTAATGTCATCAACTAAAAAGAAATACATTTCCCTTTATCCACTTGATTGATAGGTGAGTTTTCTGTTCAGGCCTGCAGGTTGAAATTAGGAGACCTAGAAGGAGCATTGTTGGACACAGACTTTGCATTGCGTGATTGGGAAGCTAATGTGAAGGCTTTGTTTCGCCAAGGCCAGGTAATAATCTTTAATTGGCAAGAATTCATAGAGCCTTCTGGTTGCTGTTTATTACATTTTTTAATTAAAGTAGTTGTGTCCTTTTTTTTTTTGCATGGGATAGAAACTGACTCAAATGTGAGTAAGAAACATGAATCTCTAATCCTCTTCCTCTTTTCTGTGTCTTTTAATGTAGCTCCCAATTGATCATTTTCTGTGGTTTTTGTTTTCTGGGTTTTTTTTGGTTGTCTAGAAAATGCCGTAAATGAAGGAAAGTTTGAAGCATTTTTGTTTTATTTTGGGTTGTACGATTAAGTTCTCTGTATTTGTAGAGGATGTGTTTACTACTTCGTCTAAGCTAAACATTAAGAAGAGATTTAGTTGTCGAATGTTTGAACAACTCTTTATATGTAAAATAGCTTTGTCAACAACTACTATATATTATACAAATACTTATTTTAAATCTACGCACAATGCTTCAACACATTTAGTCCCTTATCCTAACACTAATTGTACTTAAAATTCATTTGCTATACCCACGGCAACGCGCGGGCTAAAACTGCTAGTAATTGACTAAAACAATAAATGGCAAGAGTATAGAATTTGTTTTCCCAGAAAATTGGGGGTAAAACTGGAAGAAGAGTGAGTCAAAGAAGGGTAATGAGAATGAAGAGAAGAACAGAAGCAATGAAGGGGATACTTTACAGCAGCAACGAGGACCCTGTGTGTGTCACGCATGGTCTCTTTGATAAAAGTAAACACATTCGAAGGATAATATGCAGATCAGTTTTTGGTTGTACAAAAAGGTGAGGTTTTTTTATAGAGAATGACGGTTTGGTCCTTTCACGGTTTCACTTGGTGAACATATGGGTGGGCACGGTTCGATTTCGTCTGGTTTAACATAAAAAACAAAAACCAGGCCAAAGAATTTGCATGGTTTGATTTGGTTTGGTCGATTTATGCAGGGTACATGCCGCAACATCTGAACTAATCAATACCTATTTAAGAGAGAGAGAGAGAGAGAGAGAGAGAGAGCTCTACTTTATATAAGACCCATTTTGAACATAAATATTAACTGATTCCACAACAATTGTAAAATGTTTATTAAATTAAACCAAATATATATTCTAAAATATTCAAACTAGACAGTCACTAGTTGAAACACTTGTCAAAGAGAATTTGCAAATAAAAAGAAACAAAAGCAAAAATATGTTAAATTTTATAATACTTCAACATGTCAATGCATTAAGATTAAAATCGGTCCTACAATTTTATTGTATCTAAAATTAAACTCAGGCTTTTGATGTCGTTTTTTCCTTGCTAAAAGATTCGGACATTCACTTTGTAGTAGTGGCATGTCGTTCATTAGAGCTGCTTTTCTTTTCATTGGCTGATGAGGAGCCCGTTTCCTTGTTGTTCTCTGTTTTACTACTCTTTGCTTTTTCACTGCTTCTTCTCTTAGGTCCATTGTCAAATGTATACAAGGACACAATTTCAGGAATTTCCCCTGGAATGTTGTAATTCGATTTCGACGCCATTGTTCTAGCAAAAATTTCCACTCCTTGGAATTACGATTGTAATCGACAAACTAATTGCGAAATCCTTAAAGGCGAAAAGGCAGTGATGTGGTTCTGGCTAAAAACCCTCCGATAGTCAAAGTAAACTCGTACAATTGAATTCGACTTAGAGCTCAAAGTATTTCGTGCCTTGCATTGTTCATGAAGGAGGTATTTATACTAGTAAGATGGACTCCTGACTCCTTGTTTAAGTAGGAGTATGTAAACTTACTCGTTTGCATTCCAGTATCAATGAGGACATTGAGGAGGAGGAAACAAGATAGATTATTTCCCTTCTTTTTTCATCTGCTTCCATTGATATCTTTCCCTCTAGCAGACACATTCTCTAGCATAGATATTAAAATTAAAATAAATTTCAAATTTACAATTAAGTTTACAAAAGTTGAAATATCGCAAGGTAAATTGTAAGTAAGCTGTTTACTTACCAAGAATAAGAGTTAGAACTATTGTGATTCTTTACTGATTTTCGTTAATTAAAACATGGGTATTGAAACTTTTCTTGTTTAGCACATATGGAAACGTAAAAAGTGTGAGTTCCTTGAAAAATTAGGGATGAGATAAACTATGGAACTAGTTGATCACATTCCCATTCTGTTTTTTTCCTAAAACTTGATTCACGACTTCTCCTATTCCAAGTAAGTAAACATGTCTAATCCTCCTTCTGATTCTTGCTTGTATTAAAATAAAAATAAAAAACTGGAAGCATGTTCTTTTCTCCAACTTCTCTCTGTTTTTCTTTTTGTGCTAAAAATTGCTTTACCTTGTGCGTAAAGGAAGCACGATAGGGTACCTGTGCAATCTAAATGCCAGTCTATGTATGTGTGACCCGACCCGTTAAGTAAGATTAAGATAAGAGCAGCGGTGTCATTGAGGAGGTAGCAAATCCATGATACTTCAGCTAGTGTTGTCAAATAAGAGCAGCGGTGGATTATGGAGATAGAAGTGAAGGTCATTGAGGAGGTAGCAAATCCATGATACTTGTTTGGGCTAGAGAATGGTATTCACTTTCGGTTGAAGACCAAGCAACAATTGGTTGCTTCTTCGCACTCCATGAAATAAGATTGTTTCAAAAGAATATGTAGAACCCAAATGTAGAAAGACTATCAATGGGACAACTAGCCTAGTTGGCATTCGGAAAAGCAGTGATATTTGTAGAGCCTTTGGTGAGAAGAAGTCCATGATCTGGAGTCCCCTTAAGATAACGGAGAATCCGCTTGAGGGTTGTGAAATGAGTTGTTTTGGGATCTGAAGATGTTGACAAACTTGATTAACGAAAAAGGTGATGTTAGGCCTTGTCCATGTAAGGTGTTGCAAAACACCATCCAATGATCTGTACATGATAGGGTCTTGAAGGAGCAAGTTTAGAAGCAGATGAAGCCGATGCACATGGTTTGGAATCTAGCATGTTGGCTTTTGTTAGGAGGTCCTGGACATACTTGGTTTGAACCAAGAAGAGCGTGTCTGCTGTTCGATGAGCTTGAATACCAAGAAAAAAGTGCAACGGACCAAGATTCTTCGTAGCAAATTGAGTATTGAGCTTGTTGATAAAAAATTCACAATGAGAAGAAGAGTTACCTGTAATCAGAATACCATCAGCATAAACAAGTATAAAAGTGAGTGAGTGATCAACCTTGACAAAGAGTGAAGGATCTGCTATAGAGGAACGAAATCCGAGAGCTACAAGACTACAATAGAGCTCCTCGTGCCAAGCTCGCGTCGCTTGTTTGAGACCATATATAGACTCGTGAAGCTTGCACACAAAATGAGGTCTGAGAGGATCTATAATTTTGAGGTTGAGCTACATACATATCTTCATGAAGTGTACCATGAAGGAAGGCATTGGAGACATCCAATTGAGTAATCAACCAATTGAACTGGAGAGCTAGAGATAAAATGAGTCAGATAGTTGTTGATTTAGCGACCGGAGTAAATGTTTCATGGTAGTCAATACCATGTTGTTGAAGAAACCCTTTACCAATAAGTCATGCTTTATATCAATCCAAACTGCCATCTGCCTTGTATTTAACTCGATACGCCCATTTAGATCCAGTAATGTTGTGAGAATGAGGTGGCAGAACAAGTGTCCAAGTGTGTGTATTCTTTCTCCAATGACTAATCAAGGAGTTTTACTAGGAATAGTTTCAATGACTAGGAGCATACGAGAAATCAAACGTAATAGAAAATTCCAAAAAAAATTGTGAGAGCCTTCTTCTAGTATTTGAATCAAGCTCTCAATGAAACCAACAATTTGTGGCAGTGAAAATCCGTCGTCTTCAGTCTTGACGAAATTGTATCGACAAAACAATCAACACTTTTGATCAAAGGCCAAAACCTCACGTCTCATGAGGTTGGGAGGGGTTTGGCTAATAGATCTCCGATGCCTAAGTCAGTTTCTCTAAAAATAGTAAGTGTTTAGAACTTGTATGCTTAACAAAAAGCTTACTAAAATTTGGTAGAGATGGAGGTATTTATAAGAGAAGTGGCTTGCTATAGGGCTAGGATTTTGCCTACACATGGGGCTATACTTGCCACTTGAAATTTTCATTAAATGTGCACTTATTACTATGCTTTGAAAAAAAAAAAATTGGAGTAGAAAAATTTAACTTAAATCCATTCTTTTATAATATCAGGTTAATTAAATGGTTGGAACACAAAAATTATATTGGGTTAAAACTTGAATTTTTTAAGTTAAAAATTTTAAATTTTTATTCAAGAGTTGGAGATGATCTAACAGTAGTCGTTTTTTTTTTTTTTTTTTAATTTTTTTTTTTTTTTTTACCAAACATAAAGCTATTCTTCCCGACTGCTAGTCCGACTCCACGTCCAGTTACAAGCTCTCTTCATCGAAGAAGAACGATGCTGCCTAAGAAACCTCATCGAATCTCGTGATTTCACGAACCACTGGCTTCTCGCAATTTCACAAACCTCTACCATTGCCGCTGACTTCTCTAACCTAAATCAAGCGTGCTGCTTCATCCAAGAACACGAAGTTGCTAACTTTTGTAATCGGAATCGCCGACGATTCCGGTGATGTCTGGCCTCGATGTTGGTCTCAAATGACTCATCATCACCCGAGATACCTTCTAGGCCCATTGCATGTGAAGATCTTATTCAAATTTGTGATTTAATATAATTGAATTTTAGTAAATTTTTCATGATTTTGTAAAGAAATTCGTTTAAATTTCAGGGCTTTGGAGGGTTCTTCATTAAATTATGGGTTTTTTGACGTTTCTATCTGAGATCTAGTGCTTTTTTTTTCTAGATTTGTAGAATGCTTAGATTAAATTTGTGAGTTTGGTAGTGGTATTTTTCTGTGCATTTTTGGTGAACTTGGTTGTGGGTTTTGATGTTTGCCTGCAGCAGGGAAGGGGAAGAAAATCATTCTACTCCCTCCAACAGTTCCCGACTCTTATTTTGCACCGCCAACTCGCGAACCAAGTGCTATTTCAGCACCTGCAGGAGATGAACGAAGCGAGATGGTATAGTTTTCTGTAATTTTTACTATTGCTGTATGTAAATGACCAAATCGAAATGTCTTTGATCTCCTTACAAATTCAGTTTCCTGACTTATTTTCCTTTTTTCAATTTGAATGCAACTTTGTCCAATCGTATTTTCTTATATGGTTAGCTTCAGAAACCACTACTCCACAATTCTAGAAAGTTAAAATTGCCATCTGCATCGAATATATGTAATTTAGTTGTGATGCGGAAGCTTGAGAGGTCATCTAGAAATGCAGCACTATCTAATTTAGTTGATTCAATCAAAGCATAAAAGCAAACAACTCACATACAGAAATTGTATCAAGCAACCGGTTATTCAATCAAAAGTTAACACAGCAAAATGTTAACCCAAAACCCTCACTTATATGGCTACATTGATGTCAACAACCTTTTAGTTTGTTAGTCTTCACCGGTTCGGTGGCATCTTTGTAATGGTCTTCCTTATGAACCCGGTCTTCTCTCCAGAGGGTCTGCTAAGTTCCCAATATTTCTACCTCTATATAGCTGCTTCGATGTTCACTTGGTGTACATATTTTACACACAAAGCACTTTTGAAAGTTTACTGTTATTGATGTGAGTTAGTTTGTTGTTTTTAACCATTAAACTAATTTGTGGACCCTAATTTCTACGAGAGTATCTCATTATCATGGGAAAAAAAATAACACAATAAATCATAAAATTAAAGAGGAGGGCTTGATCATGACTATATTTGATAATTAATTCATAACTCTTTAATTTACATGAACAACCTTTACATTTCTGCTAAATATTAATTGGTGTTGGACGTCTTATTACACATAACACGCGATATTCTTTTTGTTTGCTAAAAAGAAAGTGATTCATTATATATGCATGGTGTGTGTGAGTTACTACAGAGCTAATAGGTGAATCTACATAGAAGAGCATTTATATACCTGCTGCTTGATGTGGAATTTTACTTTCTCTTTTTTATTTTTTATTTTTTATTTTTTAGCAATAACACATACGATCTTGGATTCTATTTCAATGAAAGCAGATCAAGTTTCAGAGTGAAATTTTTCATTGATTTTGTAGTTTTATTAGTGTGAATTATCCAGCACACACACACGATGATGTCTTTGCTAATGAGTAGTCTACAGGGTCCTTTGGTCCGAAAGAGTTTCAGCAGCTAGGCAGTTGCAACGCACGTTAAGAACTTCCATGTGCTTCCTTATGCTGGGATTTTGTTAGACAGGTATCCCAGGTATGTATTTTATCTTCATATACTTCATAGTTTTATTTAGTTTTGATATATAATCAACTAGAAACGCATTCAGTTGACTGAATTCTGCATTGTGACATACATGACACTGGAGTTATGCTCTGTTTGTGATTAAGGATGGTTATGTTTTCTCATATTTACATTAGTACTGTGAAATGTTGAGTAAAAATCAATTTAGGGGAACTATATACTGCTAGAGATGTGCATATTAATCCCGCCTAAAGTAAAATTTAGAAATCTGGCATAGTGAAGATCCAATAGAGAATATGAGAAACCCAACTTAATTTTATGAATTTGTTTTGGTGCCTACAAATGAAATCCGGCATAGTGAAAGTTTGTGTACCGAAATTATGACAAATTTTCCTTCGTCTTTAGATTTTCATTCAATTCAATTCATATGCAATTTAGTGTGATTCAATTCATAAGTGATCAAATGCTGTTTTTAATTTCCTTGTTCTTTTGATTTTCAGTTCAACGTTGTCGTACAAAACGAAGGAGACGTCATTAACGGAGTTACAGATTTGGGTGTCTTTAGTGAAACAAAACCGGATTGTTTTAACTTTGTATAGTTGTAAACATAAAACAATCTCTGGGATAGAGCCATAGCTTTTGAAAGACAATCCTTAAGGATGGCATACCAACATTCCCAATCCTTAAATAGCACTTCCTTAACACATGGATGTAATATATGTATATAAATACCACTCTGTGGCACATATATTTTTCGAGACATCTACATATTCAATAATGTTTTCAAACTCGACAACAACGCACAGGTACTCTTTGGTAGTTTTGTACAAAACATCATTTTATGCAAATCTGTTGTATCAACTACATGCTCAAATTAAGAATAAGTTGAGAACGTGGCTTTTAAGAAAGGAAAATGATAAAACACATACTATTTTTTTCCTCTTATACACCTATCCTTAATCATGTTTATTGTTTTTATTGATTTATTCAACTCATTGTTTAGAAATAAAGAAGGATGTGTGAAGTTCAGTTTCCTTCAGAAACCAAGAGAAATGTAAGAAAGTGAGACACTTTACAGTTTCATCACATGCTCTATTAAAAAAGGAACAAAAAAAATGGCATTTTAACCAATATGATTTTGAGATTTGCATGACGT